>NC_137331.1:120687895-120858876 GCF_965287045.1 Carcharhinus amblyrhynchos
CCTCTACCTGCCTCTCCGATTAGAATGGCTTCGACCCAGGACCTGTACAATACTCCCGTTCTTGCGCTCACTGAGGAAATCAGAAATGGTGTAACCTACGCCAAAGAACTGCCAGAGAATTTGTTTCGCTTTTAGGAATAAATCGTCTCTAAATATTATTGCATAAACCTTGGCGGCAACCTGTACAGACATTCCACTCAGCAACCCTGCTTTCCAAGGAGGGCTGTCTTTGACATACAGAGCTCTGCAAAGGTGAGCGAACCTCAGCAGGAGGAGAGAGACAGCCAGTGCAATAGTAAGAATGATGCTGTTTAAACTGCCTTAGGACCGTAGAACCCCTACAATGCAAAAGAGGCTGTTCGGCCCATCGAGTCTGTACCGGCTCTCTGAAATAGAGTATTTTACCCAGGCCCTCTCCCCCGCCGTATCCCTGTGACCCCACACATTCCCATGGCTGATCCACCTCTCCTCCACATCTTGGAACACTAAGAGCCAATTTAGCATGGCCAATCCAACTAACCTGCACATCTTTGGGGTGCGGGAGGGAACTGGAGGAAACCCATGCAGACATGGGGAGAATGTGCAAACTCCAAACAGACAGTGACCCGAAATCGAACCCAGGTTTCCTGCCACTGTGAGGCAGCAGTGCTGACCACTCCCTCTTAAATAACCTTCTCCCCTGATCTTAGGTGGAATAGGGCATGAGCTGGACACAAACAGTTGGGTGCTGGAGAACATGAGGAACTTGACGATATATTTAAGACTTTCTCAACAATTGTCCGTCAGTCTGTATTACCACTCCTAACAATGATACAGCCAGGCAAACGGACAGCTCCAGTCCTAGTTAAAGGAGCCACACTTGTTTTAACTTCAGTCATGACAAAGTTTATTTATTAGTGTCACAAGTAGGCTTACATTAACACTGCAATGAAGTTACTGTGAAAATGCCCTAGTCACCACACTCTGGCGCCTGTTTGGGTACACTGAGGGAGAATTTAGCTCGACCAATGCACCTTAACCAGCACATCTTTTCGACTGTGGGAAGAAACCGGAGCATCTGGAGAAAACCCACGCAGACACGGGGAGAATGTACAGACTCCGCACAGAGAATCGAACTTGGATTCCTGGCGCTGTGAGGCAGCAGTGCTAACCACTGTGCTGGAGGATAATTTGCTGACTAGTTATTCCATAGTATTTACAGCAAGGGTTGCCAGGCAACCAACAGGATTAGCCTGGAGTCTCCGGGATACATCTGTGTGTGACCCCTGGGAAAAAAATCATCCAGACATTCAATAAAGATTGTCTTTTTTTGGCCATTTGTTGAAACATTTCTCTTCACCAGATATAAACATATTAAAAACGGGCGTGGGGGTGAGCAGGGCGGGGGGGGGGGTTTTGTTGGTGGGTGGAGCGGAGGGAAATGAACGCTGTTGGCCTGATTGTCAAGTATCATCGAATTGGCTAATGAGCTGTTTTGTTTTCCAATTGGTGCAGGAAGGTCGTGTGTCACGAGAATGGGTGTGTTGTCCGACTAATGGCTGGAGTGTAGAGGGAAAGTCGTGTGATGAAACCTCCCAGAATACATCTAGACACGGTGGCAACCGTATTTACAGCATAGAACAGGCCATTCAGCCCACTTGCTCCCTGCTCCTCACAAACATCCATTCTCATTCCCTTCTGATTTGATTTGATTTGTTATTGTCTCATGTATTAACATACAGTGAAAAGTATTGTTTCTTGCGGGCTATACAGACAAAGCATACCGTACATAGAGAAGGAAAGGAGAGAGTGCAGAATGTAGTGTTACAGTCATAGCAAGAGTGTAGAGAAAGATCAACTTAATGCGAGGTAGGTCCATTCAAAAGTCTGACAGCAGCAGGGAAGAAAGTGTTCTTGAGTCGGTTGGTACGTGACCTCAGACTTTTGTATCTATTTCCCGACGGGAGAAGGTGGAAGAGAGAATGTCCGGGATATGTGGGGTCCTTAATTATGCCGGCTGCTTTTCCAAGGCAGCGGGAAGTGTAGACAGAGTCAATGGATGGGAGGCTGGTTTGTGTGATGGACTGGGCTTCATTCATGACCTTTTGTAGTTTCTTGCGGTTTTGGGCAGAGCAGGAGCCCAAACCAAGCTGTGATACAACCAGAAAGAATGCTTTCTATGGGGCATCTGTAAAAGTTGGTGAGGGTTGTAGCTAACATGCCAAATTTCCTTAGTCACTTCATCTCACCTTATTATCATTCCCTTCTATAGTATTCTTTTTCCCTTGGGTACTTAGCTAACTTCCCCTTAAATATATCTCTGATATTCATCTCCACCTCTCCACATGGTGATTAATGCCACATTTTAATATTTCAGAGTAAAAACGTTCCCCATTTTATTCAGCCAGTTTATAAGCCAGTCTCAATCATGGCGATTAGGAGCCAGGGGTTGAGCGGAGGGGGCGGGGCCTGGGTGGGAGTGGTCTGGGGGTCTGACGATGATGTCATGCAGGGGTGGATGGTGAAGGCGGCCTTGATGGGAAGGCATGTCCAGGCCATTGATGGGGGGGGGTTGGGAGCATGTCGGAGGTTCGCAGGGAGACCCACTGGGAGGGCCCCAGTGCCAGTGTCCCAGGGAGGGTGTGGAGGAACATGCTAGGGATGGGGTGGGCTTTGGTCCTGTGTTTGCAGGAGGAGTAAAAAGTCTGACAACACCAGGTTTTAGTCCAACCTATTTATTTGATAATATTCTCACTAGCTTTCGAGGGGACAGCCTCTTCGTCCCCTCGAAAGCTAGTGAGAATATTATCAAATAAATAGGTTGGACTAAAACCTGGTGTTGTCAGACTTTTTACTGTGTTTACGCCAGTCCAATGCCGGCATACCCACATCAACACTGCAGGAGGAGGGCAGGGGTCCAGAAGGATGTGGTGGCATAAAGGTTTGAGGCAGCGGTCACTTTCACATCTACTTTCCCCATATTATCTTTACATATTTACTGGGACTCACTTAGTGTTCGGGGTGTGGAAGGGGCAGAGTTTGTAAGGAGCATCCAGGAGAGCTTCCTGGAACAGTTGGGGGCGATTCTCCCAAAAGTGCTGAATTGGTGAGAAAACTTCTAGATCGTGACTGTTTTTTCAGTTCAACTTCAGACTGGAATCTCCGCACTCTGTGCAATGCAGAGGTCCCAATTGTGAATCTCATTACAAACCTGGGGGGGGGTGGTGGGGGCGATGTGCCGGAGTCTGACAGTTCTGGAACTCTGCGCATGTGCAGTGGCCCCAATCTGTCAAACTCCCCATTTGCTGGTCAGTGATTGAGCTGACCAGCCCAGGACCCCTGCAGGGCTGCCCCTTCAGTTCCCCCCCGCACCACCCCCCCCCCCCCCATGGCCTGATCGTGGCCCCCACAGCAATTCCCCAGGCCAGCCCCAATCCCCCGTCCCAGAGCGCCCCGATTCCAGAAGCCCACACCCAGCATTGGTGATCCCCCCAACCGCCGTCACCCCGGCAGATCCCCCCCCCCTCTCCCCCGCTGCCCTCCTTCTGGGGTCAGACCCACCTGATGGGAGGCAGACCCACCCCCCCTGCCAAGAAGCAGCCTCCCCCCCTCCCCCTCCCCCCAATGCCCCAGGCTGCCCCAGTTGCTGCCTTCCCTCCATTCCAGGCTGATCCTGTCAGCAGGGTGGCAGTAGGACCCTGCACCCCCCACCAATTGCCCTTAGACCCCTCCCACAATAGGCCCCCACCCCCGTAGCACTGTCCAATGCCCAGTGGGCAGTGCCAAGGTGCCCCCTGGGCATAGGCACTTTGCCCCTTGGGCAGTTCTGGGGGCACAAGCTGGCATTGCCAGGGTGCCCATGCTCAGACAGCTTCACCCCCCGCCACCCAACCCCCTGGGGTGCCCTGATTGCCACCCCCCTCCTTCACTCCGGTGGGGTCTTCTGTTAGTTCCCAGAAAGTGGTGAGTTACTCTAAACCCGCCGATTGGTCATGTTGAGATCAAAAGGAGGTGTTATTGGGGTTCTTGAGAAACATTAAGGCGGTCATGCCCCAAGGCCTGATGGGATATACTCCAGAATATTGAGAGAGACAAGGGAGGACATTGCTGGGGCCTTGAGAGAAATCTTTGTATCTTCACTGACTACAGAGGAGGTCCCAGAGGACTGGAGAATAGCCAATGTTGTTCCTTTGTTTAAGAAGGATAGCAAGAATAATCCAGGTAATTACGGGCCTGTAAGCCTTACACCAGTGGTAGGGAAACTAAGACTTCCCTCCTCGCTCACCCTCTCTGCTCCAGCGCCTGAATACGACTTTTATACTAGAGGTGTTTTCTACACTGTTTCCAGCTGCAGTGAACAAGGTGGTTATAGCAGGTGAGCTGGGACGATTGGGTGGGAAACTCACTAATTACATCGCGATAAATGCAAAAAAAAATGCAAATTGACCTTTGGTCCATTTTGGGCGGGGTCCCGGTCACGCCAATTTTTTTGGTAAAATGGGAATGGGCGTGAAAACGGGCACCATTCTCACTAATCGCATCACGTCCAATTTTACAATTCTTTTGCTGCTGCAAAATGGGTGCATAAAATTCCGCCCAATGTATCAGTACACAGCTGTTAGGCAGCTATAGCTGAAATCTCCCATTCTTGTCCGCAGCTGGGATTTTCCAGTGTAGCTGGCAGCTAATGGGTTTGTGCCTGGAATGCCAAATTTTCCATTCTTGCTCGCAACGGGTTCCCACCATGGATGAGACTGGAGAATCCCACCCCGCATTCCCAAAATTTGATTCTTAGGTGGTGCTGGAGGATCGGAACAATAAAAGCCCCCCAGTCATCCACAGTTTGTCTTCACCATGGAGTGAGGGTGTAATGGATTTGGAACAATTATGTACAACGTGGACATTTCTGTTTCCTCGCCTAGCTGTCAGCCTTGTACACGTGATTCAAGATGTATTGCTGTGAAGATTGGAATTGGTGCATTTCATATGGGTGGCATGGGTGGTACAGTGGGTAGCACAGCATCAGGGACCCAGATTCGATTGCCCAGCTTGGGTCACTGTCTATGCGGAGGCTGCACATCCTTCCCGTGTCTGCGTGGGTTTCCTCCAGGTGCTCCGGTTTCCTCCCATAGCTGGAAAGACGTGCTGGTTAGGTACATTGGACATGCTAAATTCTCCCTGCGTGTACCCGAACAGGCACAAGAATGTGGTGACTCGGGGATTTTGACAGTAACTTTATTGCGTGTTAATGTAAACCTATTTGTGACACTTAAACAAACTTAAATCATACCTGGAATCATTTAGCTATCCTTTGAAGTGTTGCGTGTACTGTCAATGAACAACTTACTGTATCTTTCTTGTTGGCTCAGTTAATAAAAATGAAGGGGATGGATAGGGTAGAGGTAGAGAGATTCTTCCCGCTTAGAAAGGATAGCAGGACTAGAGGGCACAGCCTCGAGATAAAGGGGGTGCAGTTTAGATCAGAGTTGAGGAGGAACTTCTTCACTCAAAGGGTGGTGAATCTCTGGAATTCTCTGCCCGTTGAAGTGGTGGAGGCTGCCTCGCTAAATATATTTAAGTCACGGGTAGATAGGTTTCTGATAGACAAGGGGATTAAGGATTATGGGGAGAAAGCGGGAAAGTGGAACTGATCCACTTCAGATCAGCCATGATCTTATTGAATGGCGGGGCAGGCTCGAAGGGCTAGATGGCCTCCTCCTGCTCCTATTTCTTATGACACAGGAATCAAAGACGGAGTGCACAAGATTTATTAAACCATAAGTATTTACAGGAAAGCCTACATATACACAGACAAGTCTTTAGGAACAGTATTGCGATTTCATTCATTAATAATGAGGTGTACATTGTGCTAACAAGTGGTTCAGTTTCTGCTTTATTTAGCATTTATAAACAGCTTCTAACTGTTCGCAGTTCTGACCAATTCATGCGTTATTTTCGATCAGGGGATTAAATAGTTTTGCCCCTCGTGATTGATTTGAATGTTTGGAGTGTGAATAAACCAGGGGTGGAAAAATCAGCCTGGTGATGGAATATGTGCAAAAAAGTGAATAAAATTCAGAATCAAAGAAGATAAGAATAGAAACAAAATACATTTTAGCTTTGGCAAAGGGTCATCTGGACTCGAAACATCAGCTCTTTTCTCTCCGTACAGGTGCTGCCAGACCTGCTGAGGTTTTCCAGCGTTCTCCCTTTTTGTAACAGAGTTAATGTTTTGGGTCTGGGTGACCCCTCACCAGAGAGATAGAAAGGTGATGGATTTTACACTGTTGGAGAGAGAGGCAGTAGCAGGTGGGGCACAATAGAAGATTGATGGAAGTTCAGGAGAGATGTGACAATGGCGTGATGGGCACAAGACAGAGTGGTTAATGATGGTGTTAAAAGCTGAGACCAGTGCTAATAGTGGCATGAAGGTCAGATAGCAGGGTGTGTCCATAGCAAAGCAAGGGTCAACATTCTCTGGAAGCAAAACCTAACAACAAGTTATAGACTTTCCCTCTGGGAGGGGAGGGGTTACGGAAAAAAATTACATCAAAATGGAGGACAGAATTTGCACGGTGGCACAGTGGTTAGCACTGCTGCCTCACAGCGTGAGAGACTCCGGTTTGATTCCCGGCTTGGGGCACTGTCTGTACATGTTCTTCCCATGTCTGCGTGGGTATCCTCCGGATGCTCCTATTTCCTCCCATTGTCTGAAAGATGTGCTGTTTAGGGTGCATTGGCCGTGCTAAATTCTCCCTCAGTGTATCCAAACAGGCACCAGAGTGTGGTGACTGGGGGAGTTTCACAGTAACTTCATTGCAGTGTTACAGGATCATAGAGGGTTACAGCATGGAAACAGGCCCTTCGGCCCAACTTGTCCATGTCACTCTTTTTTTTAAACCCCTAAGTTAGTCCCACTTGCCCGCATTTGGCCTATGTCCCTCTATACCCATCTTCCTAATGTAACTATCTAAATGCTTTTTAAAAGACAAAATTGTACCCGCCTCTGCTACTGCCTCTGGCAGCTCATTCCAGACACT
This sequence comes from Carcharhinus amblyrhynchos, assembly GCF_965287045.1. Classification (NCBI taxonomy): domain Eukaryota; kingdom Metazoa; phylum Chordata; class Chondrichthyes; order Carcharhiniformes; family Carcharhinidae; genus Carcharhinus; species Carcharhinus amblyrhynchos. The sequence continues at coordinate 120,694,915 of NC_137331.1, forward strand.
CACCACCCTCTGAGTGAAAAGACTGCTCCTCTGAACCCTTTTGTATCTCTCCCCTCTCACCTTAAACCGATACCCTCTAGTTTTAGACTCCCCTACCTTTGGGAAAAGATATTGACTATCTAGCTGATCTGTGCCCCTCATTATTTTGTAGACTTCTATAAGATCACCCCTAAATTTCCTACGCTCCAGAGAAAAAAGTCCCAGTCTACCCAGCTTCTCCTTATAGCTGAATGTAACTTAATGTTAATGTAAGCCTGCCTGTGAGACTAATAAATAAACTTAAATTAACTTTAATTCATGTTCTGAAGTTATTGAATTCAATGTGAAGACCAGAAGGTTGTAAAGTGCCTAATCGAAAGGGGAGGTGATGTCCCTCCGGTTTGCCTTGAGCTTCACTGGAACATTGAAGAACTCCGAGGCCAGGAATGTGAGGATGAGAGCAAGTTGGGAATGGCACGTGACAGGAAGGTCAGTGCCGTGCTTGCGGACTGAGTGAGGGTGTTGACAAAGCAGTCACCCAGTCTGCGTTTGCTCTCCCCAGTTGAGAGGAGATCGCGCAATAAATAACCAACAAATCTGCTTCACCTTGAGGGAGTGTTTGGGGCCTTGAGGAGGGAGGAGGGAGGAGGTATAGGGCCAGGAGCTACACCTTCTGCGATTCCCAGGAGGATGCTGTGGGAGAGGGACAAGGTGCAGGGTGCAATGGAACCAAGATGTCACGGAGGGAATGGCCCCTACAAGATGCTGACTGAGGAGGTGAGGGGGAGAAGTGTTTGGTGGTGGAATCACGCTGGAGTTGGGGAAAAAGGCAGAAGAGATTAGAGTAAGAATGCATGCTTGTCAAACTCTTCGACCTGAGACACTCCCAAGGACCTCAGGTTCACAACAGCCCATCAGCAAGGCCTTGGTTGGTTACCGTTAGAAGGACAGGCAGAGCAGATAGAGGAAACCAGGTTGCCTCTAGCTGGGAGGAGACAACCCTGTTTCTACAGCTCGTCAAAGGCCACCAGTGAACCTTTGCACGCAGAGGCTGGTGGGCTGAAAAGGAGAAGGATAAAAATAAATGTATTTATTTAAATATTCATATTTATTTAAATTTCCAAAATCGTGGAAAGTTTTGCTAGAATCACAGAATGCTACAGTGCAGAAGGAGGCCATTTGGCCCATCGAGTCTGCACCGATCACAATTCCACCTAGTCCCCATCCCCATAACCCCGTGTATTTACCCTAGCTAGTCCCCGTGACACTAAGGGGAAATTTAGCATGGCCAATCCACCTAACCCTCACATCTTCCGGACTGTGAAGGGAAACTGGAACACCCGGAGGAAACCCACGCAGACATGGGGAGAACGCGCAAACTCCACACAGACAGTGACCCAAGCCGGGAATCGAACTCTGGTCCCTGGCACTGTGAGGCAGCAGTGCTAGCCCACTGTGCCGCTCCTACAATGAAATAAGAAGGAACATTTTTCCAATGTTAGAAGGACTGCTTACAAGAGGTTATTAATTTGAGGCAACTGGTGAAGGATTGAAATGAGAGGGATCTTTTCTTATGAATGATAGAATTATAGAATCCCTACAGTGCACAGGGAGGCCATTCGGCCCATCAAGTGGGTTGTGATCTGGAAGGTGCTGCCTGAGAGGGCGGTGGAAGCGGATTCAGTAGTAACTTTCAAAAGGGAATTGGATAACTAGTCGAAGGGGAGAAGATTTGCAGGGGTGTAGGGAAGGAGTAAGGGAGCGGGACTAATTGGACAACTTTTTCAGTGTGCCAGCACAGGCACAAAGGGCCAAATGGCCTCCTTCTGTGCTGTTTGATTCTATGTCAATTGTACTCTAGGTGATGGGGTGGCACAGTGACACAGTGGGTTAGCACTGCTGCCTCTCAGCGCCAGGGACCTGGGTTCGATTCCCAGCCTCGGGTCACTGCTTGTGCGAATCTGCACATTCTCCCCGTGTCTGCGTGGGTTTCCTTTGGGTGCTCTGGTTTCCCCCCACAGTCCAACAGACGCGCTGGTTAGGGTGCATCGGCCATGCTAAATTGCCCCTCAGTGTACCCAAACAGGCCCCAGTGTACCCAAACAGTGGCGACTGGGGGATTTTCACAGTAACTTCATTGCAGTGTTAACGCAAGCCTATTTGTGACGATAATAAATAAACTACTACTAACCAACGACAGGTCAACGGTTGGTCCTTTGTAACGGGGAGGCAAATGCAAAATGTACAACAAAAATAAATTATTCACAATCACTGCAGCAAATCAAAATGATCTTCACATCAGCAAACTAGCTTCTTTGTAAAACACTGTAATATTCCTGTTTGGAATCAGAGAGTTCGACTCACTACAATTGTCTCCAAAACAGCAGGGAATGCTGAAAATAGGATTCAGAATTAATTTCGGAAACATTTCAAACACAATAGGGGATGATAAAACGTCGATAAATGTTCTGGAGCTATATTTCTGAAACGAGAAACCACGGCAAAACAGAAAAAAAACCAAATGGTATTTCTAGAAAGCTTCACTCGCAGAATAATGGAAATACTTCATGGAATGAAAGTATCTCTGGAGTAGTGTTTTTTTTGCTCTGATAGTGGGTGCAGGTTGCTTTGATTCTCATGTGGTTCTTGCTGTTACGATCTTTAAGCTGACATGTAAGGTGGAGGAGAATCTTTCGTAGGTATCATCATGGCTTCATCAGTGGGTGGCAAAAGGATCTATAAAGCAAACCAGAAAGACTGTTTATTATGAGAAAGGCCAGTGTTCCCAACCCTCTAGGCTCCTGTACCACTCTAATTGACTCCACTGAAGTTGGCCAACAAGGGGCTTATACACGCGGTGGGTCGTGCGAGGGCTGCTCTTGGATGTTGCTCCGAGAGTTGCCAAGTGCTTCACGTCCGCTAGTGTACGCTCAAACTGGACCATCTCATGGGCAACACGACAGCTCAGTGACTGTCACTGTTCGCTGTGCAGTTACAGGGACCCAGGCTGGAACTCCGGCTCGGATCAATGTCTGTGGGAGTTGGCACATTCTTCCTGTGTTTGGATGGGTTTCCTCCGGGTGCTCCGGTTTCCTCCCACATCCCAAAAACGTGCTTTTCAGGCTGATTGGCATCAATAAATTGCCCCTGAATTGCATCTCCCTTAATCTGGCACACATATAATTCCCTAAATTTCCACCCCCCTCTATTGTGGAGTTCCACTAGAGATAGACAGAAATGTCAAACAGCGACATAAGACTCGAATAAGACACTCACTGAATGTGTTAAAATGGGCAGCACAGGCTTGTAGGCCCAAAGATCCTGTTTCCTGTGCTGTTCCTTGTTCTTTGAAGGGTGGCACAGTGGGTTAGCAGTGCTGCCTCACAGTGCCAGGGACCCGGGTTCAATTCTGGCCTCGGGCCACTGTCTGTGTGACGTTTGTATGTTTTCCCCGTGTCTGCGTGGGTTTCCTCCGGTTTCTAATCATAGAATTCCGACAGTACAGAAGGAGGCAATTCGGCCCATCGAATCTGTACTGACCGCAATCCCACGCATTCAGGTAACCCGGCACGTTTACCCTGCTAATCCCCCTGACACCAGGTTCAACTCAGCACGGCCAATCAACCTCACCCGCACATCGTTGGACTGGGGAAGGAAACCGGAGCATCTGGTTGTGCAAACTTCGTACAGACAGTGACCCAAGCCAGGAATTGACACAGTCCACAATCCCACAGTCCAAAAATGTGCGGGTTAGGTGGATCGGCCGTGCCAAATTTTCCCTTAGTGGGATTAGGAGAGTAAATACGTGGGGTTATGGGGATAGGGATTGTTGACGTTACAAACTCGATGGGCCAAATGGCCTCCTTCTGTCCTCTCGATTCTATGATTCTACAAAGCAAAAACTTGCATTCCTATTGAGAATGTGTGCTGAGGGCTCTTCATGACCCCAGCACATCGCAAGGTGCTTTGGAGTGCACTCACCGTTGTAAATATTATTATTTTTTGTTAGTGTCACAAGTAGGCTTACAGTAACACTGCGATGAAGTTACTGTGAAAATTCCCTAGTCGCCACACTTGTTCACTGAGGGAGAATTCAGCATGGCCAATGCACCCACCCTGCACATCTTTCAGACTGTGGGACTAAACCGGAGCACCCGGAGGAAACCCATGCAGACACAGGGAGAATGTGCAAACTCCACACAGACAGTGACCCAAGCCAGGAATTGAACCCGGGTCCCTGGCGCTGTGAGGCAGCAGTGCTAACCCACTGTGCCACCGTGATGTAATAAATGTAGCAGTCAATTTGCACACAGTAATCTCCCCCACACACACAGTAACGCGATAACTTGGCAAACGTCCTTCAAAAGCACCTTCTAAACCTGCGGCTGTTCCCACAAGGGCAGCAGGCGTACCAGAATATCATCAGCTGCAGGTTTCTCTCCGTGCAGCGCCCTGACTTGGAAATATATCGGCCGTTCCTTCACTGTCGCTGCGTCAAAATCCTACCTTCCTGACAGCAGTGTGGGTGTACCTACACCACGCGGACTGCAGCGGTTCAAGAAGGCCCGCCTTCTCGAAGGAGGTTGGGTATGGGTAGTAAATGCTGGCCTAGCCAACATGGCCCACATCCAAACCACCCTCATCATCCTGAAAACAGTGTCAATTAGATCACGCACAGGAACCTGAGAGAATTGACAGGGCGTTGGTTTAACACCTCACGTGGAACTTGGCACCTCTGGCAGTGTGGCATTCCCTTGTTACTGGCACTGGAGCGTCAGCCTATTGTGCTCAAGTTTGTGAAGTGAGATATGAGGCCAGAATGTTTGATTCAGAGGCAGGACCGCTGGCCACTGAGCTGTGCCTGACCCAAGATTTACGGCATTCCACGCATTTTAGTTTCCAGACAGAAATGTTAATTTTTAACGATGTAAATATGGAAATACAAACACAACTCAAGAGACGCTTTCCACGGCCAGCGCTGGAGATGATTTAATGACAAATAGAACCAGTTTCCATCGGGATTCAGGTTGAACGAGGCAGAGAATATTTTACAAAGTTGTTGTGTAAAACTAATTGATTTCTTTGCACAGTAAATGGCATTGTTAAATTGATTTGTCACATTTATCGAAAAAAAACCTTTCAACCCAGAATGCACTGCCGGGGAGGGCGGTGGAGATGGGTTGCCTCACATCCTTTAAAAAGTATCTTTTTAAATTTATTTGCTAGTGTCACAAGTAGGCATACATTAACACTGCAATGTAGTTACTGTGAAAATCCCCTAGTCGCCACACTCTGGCACCTGCTCGGGTACACTGAGGGAGAATTTAGCACGTCTGACAAGATTCCTGCTTGAATCCCCTCTGAATCCTTCTAATCAAAGATCCACGAGCCCCCAACCAACAGGGACTGGGTCTTCCTATTCACTCAAACTGGACTCCTCATAACTTTGTTTGTTTCAATTCAATCTCCCCCAATCTCTTCTGCTTCACAACCACACAGACCATTAGGAAATAGGATGGCATGGTGGCACAGTGGTTAGCACTGCTGCCTCACAGCTCCAAGGAGCCGGGTTCGATTCTGGGCTTGGGTCACTGTCTGTGTGGAGTTTGCACGTTCCCCCCGTGTCTGCGTGGGTTTCCTCCGGGTGCTCCAGTTTCCTCCCACAGTCCAAGATATGCTGATTAGGTGGCTTGGCCATGTTCAATTAGCCCTTAGTGTCAGGGAGATTAGCAGGGTAAGTGCGTGGGGTTGCAGGGATAGGACTTGGGTAGGATTGTAGTTGGCGCAGACTCGATGGGCTGAATGACCTCCTTCTGCATTGTAGAGATTCCATGATTGTAAGATTAAACCCAAGGCTGGAATTGAACCCGGCTCCCTGGCACTTGAGGCAGCAGTGCTAACCACTGTGCTGTCCTATTTCCTTCTGTAATGGCGTAGGAATGCACAGTCCGCCTTGTTGTCCAACGAGGGGCAGGCACGCAATGGGTTGTGCGAGGGCTGCTCTTGGTTGTTCAAGAATAGCCTAGTACTTCACGTCGTTAGTGTGTGCTTAAACTGGACCAGATACTGGGCAAGACGACAGCTCAGTGACTATCGCTGATTGCTGTGCAGACACATGGATTTGGGTCGGTGTCTGTGGGAGTTTGCGCATTCTCCCCGTGCCTGCGTGGGTTTTCTCCGGGTGCTCCGGTTTCCTCCCACATCCCAAAGATGTGTTCTTAGGCTGATTGGAGGTAACAAATTGTCCCTAAATTAGTTTTCCTTCAATGTGGAATGCCATAAGCATAGATAAGGGTCATGGGTGGAGGGGGGGACTGGTAATGTTAAAATGGCTCGTTGGGCCAAAGGGCCTGTTTCCCGGGCTGTTTTGTTCTTTGTTCGTGTGTTTTAAACTGTCTCTTTAATTTGAGGTGAAACGGGAACGTGAGAGCAGACAGAGATTAAAGGTCAATGCAAAAGAACTTATTTCCAACAGTGCAATGCTCCTCCGGACTCTGTGTCCAGGACCCTGGCGCGGGGCTTGAACTCAATACTCCAAGAGCAGAGTGCTACTCTCTGAGCCACAACTCTCATTCGCTTTAACTACTTAACCATAAAATAATCTGTAAATGTAGAGGACCTTCCCATGCTGTGTGTAAATGGTACATTGTGCAGGTTGATCTAATTTTATTGACTTCACAAACTCTCCCCGTGCGATCTGGGAATACATTTCATTAGTGGAAACATTCTTTTAATCCAGTTTTAACCTCTGAAATCATTTATAGCTCCCAAAAATCACATTTCAGTTCAATGCTATATTTAAAAATAATCCCACTCAAGCCCATTCCTTGGCATAAAAATATTCTGTGCTGAATTCTTATTTGGCTTGCTGCACTGGAATAAGGCTTTAATGAGCTTTCAAAGTGATTTAACAGCATGGAAAAGGGGATTTGAGCAAACTGAGATACATTTCTGTTTATTTTCCGTACTAACCTGCTTTCAAAAATCCGTTTGAGGGATTTTGGATGCTGGGCCAGTATTTTTTGCTGATCTCTAGTTAGAATCATAGAATCCCTACAGCGCAGAAGGAGGCCATTTAGCCCATCGAGTCTGTACCGACCACAGTCCCACCCACACCCTATTCCTGTAACCCTCATTTATCCTAGCTAATCCCCCTGACAATTGTGTTAACTCAGCATGGTCAATCGAACCTAACCCATACATCTTTCAGACTGGAGGAGGAAACTGGAGCATCGGTGGAAACCCACACAGACACGGGGAGAGTGTGCAAACTCCACGCAGACAGTGACCGATGCCGGAATTGAACCCGGATCCCTGGAGCTGTGAGGCAGCAGTGCTAACCACTGTGCTACCTTGCCACTCTAGAAGGTGGTGGTGACTGCCTTCTTGAATCACCGCAGTCCATGAGGTGTAGGTACACCCGCAGTGCTGTTAAGGAGGGAGTTCCTCGATTTTGACCCAGCGACAGTGAAGGAACGGCCGATATATTCCCAAGTCAGGATGGTGAGTGGCTTAAAAGCAAATTAGTGCAGATGCTGGAATCAAAAGGGAAAATGCTGGAAAATCTCAGCTGGTCTGGCGACGTCTGTAAGGAGAGAAAAGAGCTGTCGTTTCGAGCCCAGATGACCCTTTGTGAATGGCCTGGAGGGGAGCCTTTCAGGTGGCAGTGTTCCCAAGTATCTGCTGCTCATGTCCTTCTAGATGGTCGCGGTTATGAGTTTGGAAGGTGCTTTCTCAGGTGCAGTGCAGGAGTTGCTACAGCGCATCTTGTAGATGGTACAGACTGCTAACACTGAGCGTCAGTGATAGAGGCAGTGAATATTGTAGAAGGGGTGCCAATCAAACAGTTTGCTTTGTCCTGGATGGCGTTGAGCTCCTCGAGTGTTGTTGGAGCTGCACCCATCCAGGCAAGTGGGGAGTATTCCATCACACCGGGAGTATTCCATCACACTCCTGACTTGAGTCTTGTAGATGGTGGACAGGCTTTGGGGAGTCAGGAGGTGAGTTACTCGCTGCAGAATTCCCCGTCTGTGACCTGCTCCTGTTGCCACTGTGTTGATATTGTTGGTCCAGTTCAGTTTCTGGTTAATGGTAACCCCAGGATGCTGTTAGTGGGGGATTCAGTGACAGTAATACTACTGACTGTCAAGCGGCAATGGTTAGATTCCCTCGAACAGTGGTTACACCTCAATTAAGTACTTAATTGTCTGTAAAACACGTTCTGAGCCATGATAGTACTATGTAAATCTTTTTTATTCATTCATTCAGGGGACACGGGCATCGCTGGCTGGCCAGCATTTATTGCCCATCCCTAGTTGCCCTTGGAGGGCAGTTGAGAGTCAACCCCATTGCTGTGGCTCTGGAGTCAGATGTAGGCCAGACCAGGTAAGGACGGCAGATTTCCCTCCCTAAAGAACATCAGTGAAGCAGATGGGTTTTTCCGACGACGGTTTCATGGTCATCAGTAGATTCTTAATTCCAGATATTTTCAATTGAATTCAAATTCCACCATCTGCCGTGCCGGGATTCGAACCCCGGTCCCCAGAACATTAGCTGAGCTTCTGGATTAACAGTCCAGCGATAATACCACTAGGCCATTGGCCTCCCCATGGGGGTGATTTTCCCAGCCCCCCCCCATGCCGCTCTAACATTGCTTCTCGCTGGGCACCACTGCCTCTGCCCTCTAGATTCCCCCCCCAGGCACTGCCCACAGGGCAAAGTGGCAATGGCCAGGGGGCACCTTGTAACTGCCCACCGGGCATCGGGCTGTGCCGAGGGGATGGAACCAGAGGGCGTGGGACCTCTGGGAGGTAGATTGGTGGGGCTGGGGAGGATCCCGTTGCCACCCTACACTGGTTGGTGATGGGGGGGTGGGGGGAGGCCAGCGACTGGGGCTGACCGTTGAGGTGTTGTCGGGGGGGGGTGCGGTGTCAGCCTGCAGGGGGGAGGGTGGGGGGGAGATCGGGACTGCACGGGGTTGGGGGGGAGGGTCGATGTTAGCCTGTCCAAGTCCAGAGGGCCAGCGGATGGGTCACTGGGGGGGCTCGGAGGGGCAGCAATGTTGGGGTTGCAGGGCTGGCCAGCGATCGGGAGGTCGGCAGTGTGGGGCCACTGCGCATGCGCTGTCCTTGGTGCTGACACTTCAGCGCGTGCACGGTGGCCCTCTCAGCGCTGTGCTGCCTGCCTTGTCCACGGGAATAATCCCCACCTACTGATTTTCAGTGTGATTCATACTGAGGGTCTCTGCGATGTACAGAGCGTGAGAGATTCTTTTTAAAAATCCCACTGTAAAAAAAAACCAGTGGGATTTACTCCAGATTTTACACAAATTCAACACTTAGAATTTTCTGGGGAGAGTCGCACCCCATATTTGAACTGAATTAAATTTCTAGTCTCACTCTGAGGGGTCAGACAAAGAAATATACCTTTAATCATTACCCTGAGACATTTTAATGAAGATACTAGGAGCCAATGATAAAAATACTTTTCTATTTTCAAATGTCCTTAACTTCATGAGAACAAACATTCATTGGTAGAATAAACGGGGACCAAACCTGCCTCGCTGCCTTTCCAAGAATATCCTAGTCATTTGGTGATACCAATCTTCAATATTGCTGAATAGAGACATGTTGTCGAAGCTTTTTCTCTGGTACTCATCAGGTCAAATACAAAAATACCAAATTTCAAAAGCACAATAATTTATACTGCAGGAGTGAAGGGTGCTGATTGGATGGCAACTTGGCTCTGACTGGCTGAGGCATTTGCATGAAGAAAACAAATGATAAGGCCCCCAATCTCCCAAGTAATTCAAAAAAAGGAGTGAGAAAGGCAGAAAATCCTGGCCTCAATCTTTCAGTGTCCTCGCCACACAAGCTGCTGGAAGCAGACACGGAGCTGAAGGCTGGAAACTTATTCCATTCACCTTCCCGTCCAAATCACAAGCTGCGATCAAAGTCCTCGCTCGCTGCTGCAATTAACTTGTCTCCTCAAGTGCTTGGCAACACCAAGTATTTCGGGTGCCGAGCATCAAATGAATTCACATATTGTAGCTGGCCAAAAATAATCTGACATTTCCTGCAAGTATTAATCCACATGTCATACACGAGACACAGGCTGCATTGAGACGGTATTGCTTTGAGATGGTTATATATTCAGAACAAACAGGGACAAATTGCCTGTCATTAATAAACTGTAAGGAGGGTGGATGTTTACATGACAATAGGGTTTAAGTAAAGTTTTAAATTTAAGTTCAAAGTCTAAAGTTTATTTATCAGTGTCACAAGTAGGCTTACATTAACACTGCAGTGAAGTTACTGTGAAATTCTCCTAGTCACCACAGCCCAGCACTTGCTGGGAGAGAGACTTTAGCGTGGCCAATGCACCTAACCAGTACATCTTTTGGACTGTGGGAAGGAAACAGGAGCACCCGGAGGAAACCCACACAGACACGGGGAGAATGTGTAGACCCCATACGAGCCAGGAATCGAACCTGGGTCCCTGGTGCTGTGAGGCAGCAGTGCTAGCACTGTGCTGTCCATGTGTTGTAAGGATTTCATTATTGGCAATGGGTCTTTCATCATTCTCAGTCCAGGTGTAACGGCAGATATCCTTAGCTGAAGGACATTAGTGAACCAGATGGGATTTTCCGACAATTGATAATGGTTTCATGGTCATCAGTACATTCTTAATTCCAGATTTTTTTTATTGAATTTGAATTCCATCTGCCATGGCAGGGATTTGAACCCAGGTCCCCAGAACATTAGCAGGGTTTCTGGACTTATAGTCTAGTGATAATACCATGAGGCCATTGCCTTCCCAAAGGACCATCTCAGGGACCAATCTAGTGAACATTTGCTGTGTTGCCTCCAACGCAAGTGTATCTAACCTTAAATATAGAAGCTAAAACTGCCCACACTACTCCAGATGTGGCCTCACCAGTTGGAGCAAGACTTCTTTATTCTTGAACTTAATTTCCCTTGCAATAGAAGTCAACATGCCATTAGCCTTCCTCATTTGGTGCTAATTTGGTGCATTCCTTGTAATGGCCACCAAAGCCTTTTTGAACATAACACTTCGAAGTTCCTCAACTGTTGAAAAATTTTCTTTTTTATTCTTACGACCAAAGTGAGTAACTTCAAACATCCCTTCATCTGCCGTCTTATTGCCACTCTAAGCTGTCTAAATATCTTTACAGCTTTTTCTTTGTCCTCCCCACACTTACCTTTTTTTGCTTGGTATCTCACTAATGGCATCCTTTACTATTAGAGCTAGCCCAGCCCCTCTGACATTCTGTCGCCCATTCCGAAATATTGTGCCCCCTCAAATGTTTATTTCCCAATGTATTATTTGAATGGGTGTAAATTGAGAGAGGTGACTACTCAACGAGACTTTGGTATTCTCATGTATCAGTCGTTGAAAGTAAGCACACAGGTACAGCAGGCAATAAAGAGGGCAAATGGTATGTTGGCCTTCATAGTGAGAGGATTTGAGTATGGGGATAGGGATGTTTTGCTGCAATTGTACAGGGCGTTGGTGAGGCCACACCTGGAGTATTGTGTGCAATTTTGGTCTCCTTATCTGAGAAAGGATGCCCTTGCTATAGAGGGAGCACAGCGAAGGTTTACCAGGCTGATTCCTGGGATGGCAGGTCTGTCATATGAGGAGAGACTAAGTTGGTTAGGATTATATTCACTGGAGTTTGGAAGAGTGAGAGGGGATCTCATAGAAACTTATAAAATTCTAACAGAGTTAGACAGGGTCGATTCAGAAAGAATGTTCCAGATGGTGGGGGAGTCCAGAACGAGGGGTCATAGTTTGAGGATGAGGGGGTAAGCCTGTTAGAACTGAGGTGAGGAGAAATTTCTTCACCCAGAGGGCGGTGAATGTATGGAATTCACTCCCACAGAATGTAGTTGAGGCCAAAATGTTGTCTGATTTCGAGAAGAAATTAGATACAGCTCTTGGGGTTAAAGCAATCAGGAATATGTAGGGGGGAAGGGGGGATCAGGATATTGAATTTGATGATCAGCCATGATCGAGATGAATGGTGGAGAAGACTCGAAGGACTGAATGGCCTTCTCCTGCTGCTAGTTTCTATTTAGTTTAACAGCGCAAGTTCTATCTTTACATACAATTACTTCCACCGTAAAACATACCCATTCAGACATGCAGCGGATCTGCTGTTCAATATTAAGAACAAGTGGTATAATTAAAATTGATTAAGCCAAGAGATGTGAATTGTGTTCTTGTGCTGGCGAATGCCTCCGATATTCAATCAGCCACCAATCGGAATTAATTATTGATGAAATCGCTCAGAAGTGAAATCATTGCTGTATTATATTTGTTTCAGTCAACTAATTAAAGATTAAAAATTAATTAAATGCAGGATTTGATCTCCTTTTTCCACCCACTTGTCCACACTGATAATTCTGATCCTGGCCAACACTTATCCTTCAATCAATGTCACAGAGAAACAGATTAAATGATCATTAACTTATGGCTGTTGGCAAGAGCTTGCCAAATTGGCTGTCAACTGGGGAGGCGATAGCCTAGTTGGATTATCGCTGGATTATTAATCCAGAAATTTACCTAATGTTCTGGGGACTGAGGTCCAAATCCCGCCACTGCAGATGGTGGAACTTGAATTCAATAAAAAAATCTGGAATTAAAGTTTATTTATTACCGTCACAAGTAGGCTAACATTAACACTGCAATGAAGTTACTGTGAAAATCACCAAACTCCAGCGCCTGTTTAGGTACACTGGGGGAGAATTTAGCACAGCCAGTGCACCCTAACCAACACATCTTTCAAACTGTGGGAGGAAACAGGGGCACCCAGAGGAAACCCACGCAGACATGGGGAGTACATGCAGATTCCACACAGACAGTGACCCAAGCTGGGAATTGAACCTGGGTCCCTGGCACTGTGAGGCAGCAGTGCTAACCACTGTGCCACTGTGCTGACCTCTGATGACCATGAAACTGTTTAGATTGTTGGAAAAACCCATCTGGTTCACTAATGTCCGTTTAGGGAAGGAAATCTGCCGTCCTTACCCGGTCTGGCCTACATGGTTTGGTACAGACAAGAAGGGCCAAAAGGCCTGTTTCTGAGCTGTAATATTCTACAGTTCTATGTGACTCCAGAGCCACAGCAATGTGGTTTGACTCACAACTACCCTCAGGCTACTAGGGATGGGCAATAAATGCTGGCCAACCTGAGATGTCCACGAATGAATAAAAAAAAGTATTTATAAACTCCTCTTTGAGTTTGGGTTCCAGCTGGGCCTCTCAGACCCAGCCATGGTCCAAAAATAGAAAAAAATAGAGCTGAACTCAAGACTAAGGTGAGGTGAGTGTGATTTCCCTCAGGATCAAAGTGTGTTTGACTACATTCGGTATCAAGGGGAGCGAGCAATGAAGTTAGTGGGAGTCAGGAGAAAAGGCTCCCCTCGTTGGAGACATACCATCACATGGGAAGATGGTTGTGGTGGTTGGAGGTCAATCAGTTCCAGGACATCTCTGCAGGAATCCCTCGGGGAAGTGTCCTACGCCCAACAATCTTCAGCTGCTTCATCAATGACCTTCCCTCCGTCATAAGGTTCTAATTGCTCAATGTTCAGCACCATTCACAACGCCTCAGCTACTGAAGCAGGCTGTGCCCAAATGCAACAAGACCTGCACAACATGACTGGCAAGAGGCATTCACACCACACAGGCAATGACCATCTCCAACAAGAGAGTATCTAACCCTTGACCCATGATAGTCAATACCATTACCATTGCTGATTCCCCCAATAACAACATCCTGGTGGTTACCATTGACCAGAAGTGAACTGGTCTAAGCCATATAGATATTGTGGCTGTAAGTGCAGGTCAGAGGCTGGGAATTCTGTGGCAATTAACTCACCTCCGCACTCCTCCAAAGCCTGTCTACCCTCTGCAAGACAGAAGTATTAGGATATGGAACTGGCTACCAGAGCGGGTAGTTAAGGTGTGTAATGGATAAGTGCAGCTCCAAAAACACTCAAAAAGCCCCAAGCCTCCTTTCCCAGCACCTTCCGTGACCTCTCCCATCTAGAAGGACAAGGGCAGCAGACGCCTGGGAAAATCGCCACTTGGAAGTTCCCCTCCACAAGTCACTCACCATCCTGACTTGGAAATATATTGGCCGTTCCTTCACTGTACAAGCTCAAAAGGAGTTGAGGAGGAACTTCTTCACTCAAAGGGTGGTGAATGTCTGGAATTCTCTGCCCGTTGAAGTGGCGGAGGCTGTCTCGCTGAATATATTTAAGTCACGGGTAGATAGGATTTTGGTAGACAAGGAAATTAAGGGTTATGGGGAGAAAGTGGGAAAGTGGAACTGATCCACTTCAGATCAGCCATGATCTTATTGAATGGCGGGGCAGGCTCGAAGGGCTAGATGGCCTACTCCTGCTCCTATTTCTTATGTTATGTAAAATCCTGCAACTCCCTTCCTAACAGCACGGTGGGTGTACCTACACCACATGGACTGCAGCGGTTCAAGAAGGGAGCTCACCACCACCTGTTCGAGGGTTGGGGATGGGCAATAAACGCTGGCCAACCCTCGATGCCCACATCCCATGAAAGAAAAAAAGATTTCCCACGTTGCATGGAACGATAGGAACATCTCTGCCAGTTACCAATGAGATGGATGGAGTTGATGGCTAATGATGCAGTTTGGGGCAACACCAAAGCTAATGATAATTTCACAATGAAACACCCAGAGCACAAACAACATTGGGCAGAATGGCACAAGGTAAATTATTCTCATTTTAACTGTGTGGAAATTAATTTACAACAAAAGCAACTCTGTCAACAAATATGGAAACAAGATCTCATTGAGGTCAATATCTTGCATATTCAGGAAAGAGACTATTCTAACCTTGAGTCAGTTTCATAAACACTGCATTCCCAATCCTGGCCACAGGATGAAACAAAGACAAGTTACCGTGACAGATACCAAAAAAACAAGCTACATTAGGAGTCGGTTTTCTATTGGATAAGAAAGGGCAAAAAGCTATGCTCTGATTGGTGGACAATGTATGCAAATGAAGAGTTAGAAAGTTGCTCATTTCTCATTGGCTGTAATTAACTATAAATACTAATCATCTGATGAATCGACAGAACAGCTAGCGGTGCACTGTGCTGCATGTGTGTGCTCCTTGCTGGAAAGTAATAAAACTTTGAAAGATTGAGTACTCACTGAGTATTATCTGGTTAATCCTCACAACTGCTGCAAAGGAGAAATGAACCCTGATTCTATCTCCAATGCGCATCCTATCCAATGGGCGAGGGGTTACGCTGGGGGTACAGGCATTGAATACCTGAAAAAATTATTCGGGATAGGATTTATAGTTATTTGGAGAGTAAAGAATTGATTGGAGATAGTCAGCATGGTTTTGTGGCGGGTAGGTCGTGCCTTACTAACCTTATTGAGTTTTTTGAGAAAGTGACCAAAGAGGTGGATGGGGGTAAGGCAGTGGACGTGGTGTATATGGATTTTAGTAAGGCGTTTGATAAGGTTCACCATGGTAGGCTTCTGCAGAAAATGCAGATGTATGGGATTGGGGGTGATCTAGGGAATTGGATCAGGAATTGGCTAGCGGATAGGAGACAGAGGGTGGTGGTTGATGGTAAATATTCATCATGGAGTTCGGTTTCGAGTGGTGTGCCTCAGGGATCTGTTTTGGGGCCACTGCTGTTTGTAATTTTTATTAATGATCTGGATGAGGGTATAGTTGGGTGGATTAGTAAGTTTGCTGATGACACCAAAGTCGGAGGTGTGGTAGATAGTGATGAAGGGTGTCATAGTTTGCAGGAAGACTTAGACAGGTTGCAGAGCTGGGCCGAGAGGTGGCGGATGGAGTTTAATGCGGAGAAGTGTGAGGTAATTCACTTTGGTAGGAATAACAGATGTGTCGAGTATAGGGCTAACGGGAGGACTTTGAATAGTGTGGATGAGCAGAGGGATCTAGGTGTATGTGTACATAGATCCCTGAAAGTTGGGAGTCAAGTAGATAAGGTTGTTAAGAAGGCATACGGTGTCTTGGTGTTTATTGGTAGGGGGATTGAATTTAGGAGTCGCAGCGTCATGTTGCAACTGTACACAGCTCTGGTGCGGCCGCACTTGGAGTACTGTGTGCAGTTCTGGTCCCCACATTATAGGAAGGATGTGGAGGCTTTGGAGAGGGTGCAGAGGAGGTTTACCGGGATGTTGCCTGGTATGGTGGGGAGGTCCTATGAGGAGAGGCTGAGGGATTTGGGGTTGTTTTCGCTGGAAAGAAGGCGGCTAAGAGGGGATCTTATTGAAACATATAAGATGATTAGAGGTTTAGATAGGGTGGATAGTGATAGCCTTTTTCCTCTGATGGAGAAATCTAGCACGAGGGGGCATGGCTTTAAATTAAGGGGTGGTAGTTATAGGACGGATGTCAGGGGTAGGTTCTTTACCCAGAGGGTGGTGAGGGATTGGAATGCCCTGCCTGCTGCAGTTGTAAATGCGCCTAGTTTGGGGGCGTTTAAGAGATCCGTGGATAGGTTTATGGACGAGAAGGGATTGGTTTAGGTTAGTGGGTCATTGTTTTGTAACTGGTCGGCGCAACATCGTGGGCCGAAGGGCCTGTTCTGCGCTGTAATGTTCTATGTTCTATGTTCTATGTTCTACCTACATGTTCAGGTATCTCAACATCCTGCTGTGTTTCAGTGGGATTGCAGATGGTATTGGAGGGTCTCTGATTGAAGAGGAGGGAGGGAGCACATGGATTCAGGTCGTGCTGGAGCAGGAGATTTCCATTTCCTGTTCCTCTTGACCCACAAGCAGTGCTGCAAAGTCAGTGACCCGCTGAATTCAACTCCTCTCCTCTCTTTTCGCCTGCTGGGTTTCCTAAGCCCAGGGACCACCAAAGATTAAAATAAAGTCATAGAATTCATATGGTGCAGAAGGAGACCATTTGGCCCATCGAATCTGCACCCACTCTCTGACAGACTATCGTACCCAGGCCCTCTCCCTCACCCTATCCTCATAACCCCACAGGCTAAACCATCTGACCTGCATATCTATGGACATCAAGGGACAATTTAGCATGGCCAATCCACCTAACCTGACATCTCTGGAGGAAATCGGAGCCCCCAGGGGAAACCCACGCAGACATGGAGAGAACATACACAGGCCGGAATTGAACCTGGGACCCTGACGCTGTGAGGCAGCAGTGCTAACCAAAAATCGGAGGCACACAGCCTTAATTATAGTATGTAAATGAACAATCTGTCTGCTTTGAGCTGATTGGTCACCATCTCTCCCCCTGAATACCAGGATAGAGGGGTGACGTGGTGGCACGGTAGTGCTACACTATTGCTTCACAGCACCAGGGACCCGGGTTCAATCCCAGCTTGGGTCACTGTCTGTGTAGAGTTTGCACATTCTCCCCGTGTCTGCGTGGGTTTCCTCTGGGTGCTCTGGTTTCCTCCCATTGTCTGAAAGATGTGCTGGTTAGGGTGCATTGGCCAGGCTAAATTCTCCCTCAGTGTACCTGAACAGGTGCCGGAGTGTGGCGACTAGGGGATTTTCATGGTAACTTCACTGCAGTGTTAATGTAAGCCTACTAGTGTCTAATATATACATTTTAAACTTTGTTCACTCGTGGCGTCACTGAAACCGCCCCTTTCCACCTAATAAATAACCTGTACTTGGATACAGGCCGAGTAAGGGCAGAAGCTTTTTTAAGGGCATTGTGATCAGCACAGACTTGGAGGGCTGAAGGGCCTGTTCCTTTGTTGTACTTTTCTTTGGTCTTTGTTCTCTTTGCATCCACTGAAACTGGAGCTGGGCATCTTTCACGCGGACCAGTTTGAGGGCTTCAGATTTTTAACTTGCCGCTCAAACCAAATCCATGTTTTGGTGGGGGGGGGTTAAGATCAACTATGAGCTGCCACTGAAGTATAGAGAACTATACCAGCAGTTTTGGTCGCCGTACTTACGCAAGGATATTTTGGCCTTGGAGGGAGTGCAGAGGAGGTTTACTAGGCTGATACCGGAGTTGAGGGGGTTGAGCTATGAGGAGAGGCTGAATAAACTAGGCTTGTACTCGTTAGAGTTTAGAAGAATGAGGGGAGATCTCATTGAGACGTATAAGATGATGAATGGGATGGATAGGATAGAGGTGGAGAGACTCTTCCCGCTCAGAAAGGACAGTAGGACTAGGGGGCACAGCCTCAGGATAAAGGGGGGGCAGTTTAGAATGGAGTTGAGGAGGAACTTCTTCACTTGAAGGGTGGTGAATCTCTGGAATTCTCTGCCCGTTGAAGTGGTGGAGGCTACCTCGCTAAATATATTTAAGACGCGGGTTGATGGGTTTTTGATAAGAGAGGGGATTAAGGGTTATGGGGAGAGGGCGGGAATGTGGAACTGAGCCACGACAGATCAGCCATGATCTTATTGAATGGCGGGGCAGGCTCGAAGGGCTAGATGGCCTACTCCTGCTCCTATTTCTTACGTTCTTATGTACTACTAGGTCAGCTGGCCTGGAAGCACTCACACACAGGATACGTGACAGTATCCAGTGTCAGCACTAGTCTAGTTTGTTTATGTAAGGCGAGACTGCGAATCGATAAATAATGCAGTGGGAAACTGTCACGTTCCTTTTTTGCCGGAACATTCCACGTGCAGTCGATTGTTGAACGCGGCAGGAACGAACACAGAAAATGCTGGAAAACCTCAACGGGTCTGGCAGCAGCTGCGGAGAGAGAAACGGAGTTAATGTTTCGAGTCCGTGTGACTCTTCCTCAGAGTTAAAGAGAAGGAGAAACGTGATGAATTTTTAAATGATGCAGAGAGACGGTGGAGCGAAATAGATGGTCGGGGATAAGTGGATGTTCCGGATGGATTTGACAAAGATGCCATGGACATAAGGCAAAGGGAATGTTAATGAATGGGACAGTGGCACAGTTCCGCTGTCTCACAGTGCCAGGATCCCAGATTTGATCCCTGGCTTGGGTCACTGTCTGTGTGGAGTTTGCACATCCTCCCCATGTCTGCGTGGGCTTCCTCCAGGGGCTCCGGATTCCTCCCACAATCCAGAGATGTGCAGGTTAGGTGCATTGAACCAAACAGGTGCCAGAATATGGCGACTAGGGGAATTTCACAGTAACTTCATTTGCACTGTTAATGTAAGCCTTCCTTGCGACTAATAAATAGACTTTAACTTTTTTTTTAGAGGGATTAGTGGGGCAAATGTGTGGAGTTACAGGAATAGGGCCTGGGTGGGATTATTGTCAGTGCAAACTTAGTGGGCTGAGTGGCATCCTTCTGCACTGTAAGGATTCTATGGTAGTGTTAAAGGCTAAGGCAGGTGTTAATAGTGGCATAAGTTTGATGAGACAAATTGGAACCGGGGACAAGGACATCTTGGGGAGTGGGTGAGTCGGGGCTACTGGCGAGAGAGGTTGAGTGTGTACATGTGGCAGCACTTAGCATTCAGAGTGGAGTGTGGCAGGTCAGTGAGGAAGTGGTCAATAAAGCACAAGGAAGCTTGGGCCTTGTAAATAGGGGCATGGTGTACAAAAATAAATGTTATGGTGAATTTTCATAAATGGTTTGGTCTCAACTGGAGTATTGTGTTCAATTCTGGGCACCACACTTCAGGGAGGATGTGAAGCTCTAGAACAGGAGGTCACAGGTATAGGTTGAGAGGCAGTAGGTGTGAAACTGAGATGAGGAGGAAATACTTCTCGCAGAGGGTGGTGAATTTGTAGAACTCGCTGACCCAAAGCGCGGTGGAGTCTGAATCATTGAATGGTTTCAAGAAGGAGATAGATATATTTCTGATTTAAAAAAGGGATAAGGGGATATGGGGAACAACTGGGGAGGTATATTTGAGACCAGGGAGAGATCAGCCATGATCTGATTGAATGGTGGAGCAGGCTCGAAGGACTGAATTTGTCGATTTCTGTTCCTAATTCCTATCTTCCTAGATTAGAGAGGGCGCAGAAAAGCTTTATTAGAATCTTATGGAGCTCCTAAACTGAGAATCTAAAGACCAGTTGTGATTTGTGGAGACAACACTGGTGATTTTTAACATTCTTTCAAGGGATGTGGGCTTCGCTGGCAAGGTTAGCACTTGTCGTCCATCCCTAACTGCCCTTGAGCTCAGGGGTTGCTTGGCTATTTCAGGGGACAGTTAAGAGTCAACTGTGGTTGACTCCTCACCTGCTGTGGTTCTGGAATTTCAGAAGGCGTTTGACAAGGTGCCTCACAAGAGGTTATTACAGAAGGTCAGGGGTCATGGAGTTGGGGGTAGGGTGTTAGCGTGGATAGAGGATTGACTGTCAAATAGGAGGCAGAGAGTGGGGGTCAATGGGTGCTATTCGGATTGGCGTTTGGTGACTAGTGGAGTGCCCCAGGGGTCGGTGCTGGGGCCTCAGCTATTTACCATTTATATAGATGATCTGGAGGAGGGAACCGAGTGTATGGTGTCGAAATTTGTTGATGACACCAAGATTGGTGGAATGGCAAATTGCGCGGAGGGTGTGGAGAGTCTGCAGAAGGATCTAGATAGGCTGGGCGAATGGGCCAGGAAATGGCAAATGGAATTTAATGTTGGCAAATGTGAGGTGGTCCACTTTGGTAGGAAGAATGGTAGGAAGGACTATTACTTACGTGGCGATAAACTGCAGCATGCGACGGTGCAGAGGGACCTCGGGGTCCTTGTGCATGAGTCGCAAAAACCCAGCCTGCAGGTGCAGCAGGTGGTCAGGAAGGCGAATGGGATGCTGGCCTTCATAGCGAGGGGGATTGAATATAAAAGTAGGGAGGTCTTGCTGCAGCTGTACAGGGCACTGGTGAGGCCGCAGCTGGAGTACTGTGTGCAGTTTTGGTCGCCGCACTTACGCAAGGATATTTTGGCCTTGGAGGGAGTGCAGAGGAGGTTTACTAGGCTGATTCTGGAGTTGAGGGGTTGAACTATGAGGAGAGGCTGAATAAACTAGGTTTGAACTCGTTAGAGTTTAGAAGAATGAGGGGAGATCTCATTGAGACGTATAAGATGATGAATGGGATGGATAGGATAGAGGTGGAGAGGCTCTTCCTGCTCAGAAAGGACAGTAGGACTAGAGGGCACAGCCTCAAGATAAAGGGGGGGCGGTTTAGAATGGAGTTGAGGAGGAACTTCTTCACTCAAAGGGTGGTGAATCTCTGGAATTCTCTGCCCGTTGAAGTGGTGGAGGCTGCCTCGCTCAATATTTTTAAGACGCGGGTTGATGGGTTTTTGATAGGCAAGGGGATTAAGGGTTATGAGGAGAGGGCGGGAATGTGGAACTGAGCCACGACAAATCAGCCATGATCTTATTGAATGGTGGGGCAGGCTTGAAGGGCTAGATGGCCTACTCCTGCTCCTATTTCTTATGTTCTTATGTTCTTATGCTCTTACATGTAGGCCAGACTGGGTAAGGATGGCAGATTTCCTTCCATAAAGGACACTAGTGAATCAGATGGGTTTTTTACCCATCTGGCGAGCGGGGCCAGCATCTACACATCATGGCTACCACCGACACCGTAAACCGCCGGCTCAAAGTGGAGAGGATCTCCAACAAGATTGCTTATGTCAACACAGACATCAAGCATTTACAAAGATGCAAGAAAGCAGACAAGATCCTGAAATCTCCACTCACATTGTCTATACCTGTAGAGACTTGACTACCTGTAATTACTCACATTTCCATCATTGTCTTGCAATTGCGTCTCTGTCTATATATGCCGTGTTTGTGAAACCCAACTCTCCACTCACCTGATGAAGAAGTAGCGCTCCGAAAGCTGGTGATTCCAAATAAACCTGTTGGTCTTGAACCTGGTGTTGTGAGACTTCTTACTGAGCCCACCCCAGTCCAACACCGGTGTCTCCGCATCATTTTTACAGGTGTGAGGCATCCCGCCTCCACCACCCTCCCAGGCAGCACATTCCAAACCCTCACCACCCTCTGGGTAAAAAGGTTTTCCTCAAATCCCTCCTAAACCCTCCTGCCCCTCACCTTGAACCTATGTCCCCTCGTAACTGACCCTCCAACTAAGGGGAACAGCTGCTCCTTATCCACTCTGTCCATATCCCTCTATACCCGTCGTATCCATGTAACTATCTAAATGATTTTTAAAAGACAAAATTGTACCCGCCTCTACTACTACCTCTGGCAGCTCGTTCCAGACACTCACCACCCTCTGAGTGAAAAAATTCCTCCTCTGGACTCTTTTGTATCTCTCCCCTCTCACCTTAAACCTGTTCCCTCTAGTTTTAGACTCCCCTTACATCCGGGAAAAGATATTGACTATCTAGCTGATCAGTGCCCTTTATCCTCCTGTGGGATGTGGGTGTCGCTGGCTGAACCAACATTTATTGCCCATCCCTAATTGCCCTTGAACTGAGTGGCTTGCTAGGCCATTTAAGAGGGGCAGTTAAGAGTCAACCACATCGCTGTGGCTCTGGAATCACATGTAGGCCAGACCAGGACGACATGTCCTTCCCTAAAGGACATTTACCTGATGGAGGTTTGTACGATCATCGATAATAGTTTTATTACTGAGATTTGCCGCGTGTTCCAAATTCATTCATTGAATTTAAATTCCATCAGCTGCCCTGATGGGATTTGAACCCGTGTCCCCAGAGCATGAACCCGGGCATCAGGAGCACGAATCTCGTGACATTACCACTGTACCATTACCTCTCTCTGCATTACCTCTAACTTGGCTGCATAGGTACTGCTCCAAGGGATTGCGCCACTGGTTCTTTGAGGTGTTGCCTCCTCTCTTTGGCAAGGCAGTGGCAGCTCCCATCATGGCTGCCATCTACCGTTGCCACTGGCAACAGGCAGGCACCCCCTGCATTCTGGAGACGCTTTGCACTACGCATTGGGCCCATGCTCGGTTAGGCCATTTACATTTCAAAATTGCATCTCAAGAGCAGCACAGTCGTGGCGTGGGGTCGGGACCCAAGATTCTCGGCCTTGTTTTGAAAATCTGGCCCGTGAAATGTAACCGGGCAAATTGTCTGAAGTTCATCCAATGAAGTGCCCCCTGGGGGGGGTAGCTGTGATTCACTTTGCCTTCTAAACTAAGAGAAGGCAGAGATCAGACAAACCTTCTCCTGGAGGAGAGGGAAAACATCGCAAAATGAAAAGAAATGGAAGTCTGTATGTTAATGCCTACCGCAGTGTCGTTGGTGACGTAGACTAAAACGTCTGCCGATTGTCTGCCGTTGATGTACCTGTAGCAGTTCCAGACGCAGCCAATTAGATACGCCTGGAAAATACAGAAGATGTATCTTTACATTCCTACTTCAATACGGAAAGATTGTCCACATGCTGCTGTCACACAACTACAGGACGGCACGGTGCCACAGTGATTAGCACTGCTGCCTCACAGCCCCATGGACCCTGGGTTTGATTCCCGGCTTGGGTCACTGTCTGTCTGGAGTCTGCACGTTCTCCCCATGTCTGTGTGGGTTTCCTCCAAATGCTCTGGTTTCCTCCCACAGTCTGAAAGATATGCTGATTAGGTGCATTGGCTGTGTTAAATTCTCCCTCAGTGTACCCGAACAGGCACCAGAGTGTGACGACTAGGGGATTTTCACAGTAACTTCATTGCAGTGTTAATGTAAGCCTTACTTGTGACACGAATAAACAAATTTATACTTTTACTTTAATTCTGACAAAGCCACTGAAATAAGAAGTCAAAATCCTATATCAAAGTGTGTTCAACATCTTAGGCTCTTTCCATCAAGTTGTTCCCTATTTATGTTTGTTAGTGAAATAACTTCTTCCATGTCCCTTCACCAGACTTAGATATATTTAACTAGTCAGTAACACTCAGACAGATATCTCCTCGTACAGAGTATAGACCCCGAGTGCCAGTAACCCTGACACTCCACATTACCTACACACACAGGGCTCCCTGATAGGACAAATCATTGCCGCCTTAATCTGGGAGCTCGTATTCTAAAAGGTCCACATCATGGGTCTTGTTAAAGTCATTATGGTGTTTTTTTAAGACATTTATGTGTGGGACATGGGTGTTGCTGGCTGGCCAGCATTTATTGCCCATCCTGAGTTGCTCGAGGGCAGTTGAGAGTCAACCACATTGCTGTGGCTCTGGAGTCACATGTAGGCCAGACCGGGTAAAGACAGCAGATTTCCTCTGCTAAAGGGACCAGATGATTGACAATGGTTTCATGGTCATCAGTAGATTCTTAATTCCAGATTTTTTTAATTGCATTTAAATTCCACCACCTGCCGTGGCGGGATTCGAACCTGGGTCCCCAGAACATTAGCTGAGTTTCTAGAGTAAGAGTCTAGTAATCCCACTGGGCCATCACCTCCCCATGGATGAGAAAGTCTGCTTGGTTTTTCTGAGCATGGAGTGTCGGTGCCAGAGACGGGGGTTTTAGATTGGAATGGTTTCCCTGACAGCAGGTTCTGGGAATGATAGTGGAGAAAGCTACACCAGAAATACTGTGATTAATAGAGGGGGGGGCAGTTTGCTGCCTGGTTTGGGGATTCCCTGTTGGTACACAGCTGGCAGGATGCCTTTCCTCTATTATGTTGCCTGGCACATGGAGGCAGACTCCTCTTTTGCATCCCTCCCCTCGTCCTGCCTCATTTACACCTCCTCAAGACCTATGTTTTGTTTCTTTATCCCTCGCTTTAACATCCGCTTCTGCTTTGTACCGTCAATCCAATTCTCTCCTGCCTTCCACCTTATCACAGGCCTTTCCTTTGTTTCCCTCCTCCCCTCTCTTCCCTCCCACCCCACACTTCCCCTGCCTCCGTATTTGCTTAAAGAAAAACTGTTTGTGTTTTCTCTTAATTCTACGCAACTAATCACCACGTCAACTGAACCCTACTTGATCTGTTAGCATCACTGTGGGTCTTAGATGGGGATGATAGAGCCTGCTGGAGGGTAATTTTGCCTTTCATTGAACATTCTCCAATGTGCAGTGCAAAAATGAGGATGTGGCTCGACGTAGAACCTCATACTCTCGTGATGTGATCTTACGTCACTCAGGATATTGGCTGTCGAATAGCATCTTCAACCCTTTATACTTCACGCTTGCCATTGTGGAATTAAACCCACAATTCTCTGTGTACCAACCCAGACCCACACCCACATCCCAGATCATATACACTGTGATTAGCACTGTTGCCTCACAGCGCCAGGGACCCAGGTTCGATTCCCAGATTGGGTCATTGTCTCTGTGGAGTCTGCACATTCTCCCCGTGTCTGCGTGGGTTTCCTCCCACAGTCCGAAAGTTGTGCTGGTTAGGTCCATTGGCCGTGTTAAATTCTCCCTCAGTGTACCCAAACAGGCGCCGGAGTGTGGCGACTAGGGGATTTTCACAGTAGCTTCATTGCAGTGTTAATGTAAGCCTACTTAAGACACTAATAAACAAACTGCAATAACTTTATAACATTCTGAAAAGAACAGAATTGAATGTGGAGAAGTTATGTATTGAATCGTGGCAAGGTGATAGTTAGGATTGCTGTGCACAGTTCCACTCACTGGATTTCAAAAAGGAAATTGATGTAATAAAGGATTTATAAAGATAATACCAGAACTATCGATCAGTAACAAATTCATTCATGAAATGTTGGTGTCGCTGACAGAGTATTTATTGCCCATCTCTTATTGCCCTCCCACTGTGTGGCTTTCATACAATCCATAGGATCCTACAGTACAGCCATTCGGCCCATTGAGTCTACACTGACCACAATCCTGCCCAGGCCCTCTCCCCGTAACCCCATGTATTTACTCTGCTAACCCCCTTGACACTAAGGGACAATTTAGCACAGCCAATCAACCTAACCTGCACATCTTTGGACCGTGGGAGGAAACCGGAGCGCCCGGAGGAAACCCACGCAGACATGGGGAGAATGTGCAGACTCTACACAGGCAGTCAGTCGCTTGAGGCTGGAATTGAACCTGGGTCCCTGGTGCTGTGATGCAGCAGCGTTAACCACTGTGCCACTTTTAAACCATTTATGAGTCTCTGGAGTCACATGTAGGCCAGACTGGGTAAGGA
Organism: Carcharhinus amblyrhynchos; assembly: GCF_965287045.1. Taxonomy (NCBI): domain Eukaryota; kingdom Metazoa; phylum Chordata; class Chondrichthyes; order Carcharhiniformes; family Carcharhinidae; genus Carcharhinus; species Carcharhinus amblyrhynchos. The sequence continues at coordinate 120,720,973 of NC_137331.1, forward strand.
CGGCAGATTTCCCTCCCTAAAGGGACATTAGTGAACCAGATGGGTTTTGACAACAATCGTTTCATGGTCATCAGTAGATTTCAGATTTTTATGACCCAGAATTTCGCCATGCGTGGTGGGATTTGAACACAGACCCCAGAGCGTTACCCTACTCCACTGCTTGCTCGTTTTTCTCCCAGATAGACTCTTAAACAGATTCAGAGAACAAAGAATAAAGAGCAAAGAAAATTACAGCACAGGAACAGGCCCTTCGGCCCTCCAAGCCTGCACTGACCATGCTGCCTGACTGATCTAAAACCCCCTACCCTTCCGGGGACCATATCCCTCTATTCCCATCCTATTCATGCGTTTATCCAGACGCCCTTTAAAACTCACTATCGTATCTGCTTCCACTACCTCCCCCGGCAATGAGTTCCAGGCACCCGCTACCCTCAGTGTAAACAAACTTGCCTGGTACATCTCCTTTGAACCTTGACCTTCGCACCTTAAACCTGTGCCCCCCTAGTAATTGACTCTTCCACCCTGGGGAAAAGCTTCTGACTATCCACTCTGTCCGTGCCTCTCATAATCTTGTAGACTTCTATCAGGTCGCCCCTCAACCTCTGTCGCTCCAGTGAGAACAAACCAAGTTTCTCCAACCTCTCCTCAGAGCTAATGCCCTCCACACCAGGCAACATCCTGGGTAAATCTTTTCCGTGCCCTCTCCAAAGGCTCCAGAAATGGTAGAATGGAAAAAGGGCATGGGGGCCTTTGTGTCTGGGCTAGCAGCCCCCCCACCCTGATCTGCTGAAGAGGGCAGACTCGCCTTGAGGATTTGAAGCTACTTCCTTTCTCCAGGGGTGCCGCTAGAATTAAGAGAACAAAGAACAGTACAGCACGGGAAACAGACCCTTCAGCCCTCCAAGCCTGCGCCGCTCATTGGTCCAACTAGACCATTTGTTTGTATCCCTCCATTCCCAGTCTGCTCATGTGACTATCCAGGTAATTCTTAAACGATCCCAGTGTGTCCACCTCCACCACCCTACTTGGCAGCGCATTCCAGGCCCCCACCACCCTCTGTGTAAAAAACGTCCCTCTGATATCTGAGTTATACCTCGCCCCCCCCCCATCTCATCTTGAGCCCGTGACCCCCTCGTGATCGTCACCTCCGCCCTGGGAAAAAGCTTCCCACTGTCCACCCTATCCATACATAAGAACATAAGAACATAAGAAATAGGAGCAGGAGTAGGCCATCTAGCCCTTCGAGCCTGCCCCGCCATTCAATAAGATCATGGCTGATCTGTTGTGGCTCAGTTCCACTTTCCCGCTTTCTCCCCATAACCCTTAATCCCCTCTCTTATCAAAAACCTATCAACCCGTGTCTTAAAAATATTTAGCGAGGCAGCCTCCACCACTTCAACGGGCAGAGAATTCCAGAGATTCACCACGCTTTGAGTGAAGAAGTTCCTCCTCAACTCCGTTCTAAACCGCCCCCCTTTTATCTTGAGGCTGTGCCCCCTAGTCCTACTGTCTTTTCTGAGCGGGAAGAGTCTCTCCACCTCTATCCTATCCATCCCATTCATCATCTTATACGTCTCAATGAGATCTCCCCTCATTCTTCTAAACTCTAACGAGTACAAGCCTAGTTTATTCAGCCTCTCCTCATAGCTCAACCCCCTCAACTCCGGTATCAGCCTAGTAAACCTCCTCTGCACTCCCTCCAAGGCCAAAATATCTTTGCGCAGGTGCGGCGCCCAAAACTGCACACAGTACTCCAGCTGCGGCCTCACCAATGCCCTATACAGCTGCAGCAAGACCTCCCTACTTTTATATTCAATCCCCCTCGCTATGAAGGCCAGCATCCCATTCGCCTTCCTGACCACCTGCTGCACCTGCAGGCTGGGTTTTTGCGACTCATGCACAAGCACCCTTCACTGTTGGAACTTTCCAGCATTTTCCGTTTTTTCCCCTTCCTGCTCTTCTTTCGTCCACCAATTCCAATGCTCCGAGCTTGGGAGTGAAAAGCAGCTCCTGGCCAGTCACCGCTGGGGTTTGAAAGATTCCAGCTTTAAAACGTTCTCCGACCGCCTGGCTGTGCACTCGGTTCAGCTGGCGGCGATATTTCAGCTCCCCGATATTTTAAGGGTTGGGTTTTTCACCTCGGTCCAGAGGGTTGACTCCTGTGTACTTCTCCCACTCCAGCGCTGGTAAATCAATCGCTAACACTGCTTAATGTAAACTCGAATCTGATAAAATCATCGTAGTCCACAGCAGGCAGCATAAGTCCTCAAATCCAGGCTCGGATCCAATCGCCAGGAGCAGAAAATACTAAACTCCGGCCAGCAATAATATTATCCCCTCAAGCGAGTGTTGATTCCAGATCCTTTAACATCAGTTTCCTCCATCGACTATGAATTTTCTTTGGCAGCTTGGAGCGTATTTATGTATAAACTTCCAATTGCGCAAACAAAACTCCTGCTATGACAGGTAGGGAGAATAAGACTGCCCGTTGTAAAACCCAGGAAGAGGCGACGGTTCAAAGTACACAGGAATGTGTTATTCCATCTTTTGAAAATTACAGTAGCCTTCCTGCTCCGTTTCCATGAATAACTCGAGAACCGAAAGCACACCCACTTCATTATCTACCTTCTCCGATGCACAATCGGTATTTGTGTTTAGAAGGTGCCACTTTATTGTATCGCAGCTTTCTGCGGCTCCTGCTCTGGCCAAGACCGAGGCACGGTGGTTAGCACTGCTGCCTCGCAGTGCCAGGGACCCGGGTTCAATTCCAGCCTCGGGCCACCGTCTGTGTGGAGTCTCCGCGTTCTCCCTGTGTTGGCGTGGGTTTGCTCCAGGTGCTCCGCTTTCCTTCCAAGGTCCGAAGATCATAGAATCCCTACAGTGCAGAAGGAGGCCATTTGGCCCATCTGATCTGCACCAACCATAATCCCAGGCCCTATCCCCGTAACGCCACATAATTACCTTGTTAATCCCCCTGACACTAAGGGGCAATCTAGCACGGCCAATCAACCTAACCCACACATCTTTGGACTGTGGGACGAAACTGGATCACCCGGAGGAAACCCACGCAGACACGGGGAGAATGTGCAGAATCCACACAGACAGTGACCCGAGCCGGGAATCGAACCCGGGTCCCTGGCACTGTGGGGCAGCCGTGCTAACCACTGTGATGTGCGTATTAGGTTGATTGGCCATACTAAATTCCCCCTTCGTGTCAGGTGGTCTAGGAGGGCAAATGTGTGGGATGCTGGGATAAGACCTGGGATTGTGGTTGGTGCAGGCTCGATGGGCTGAATGGCCTCCTTCTGCACAGCTGATTCTATGATAAGACACGACAAAGGTTTGTTAAAGTATCCCAGTCCATCACACAAACCAGCCTCCCACTCAGTTCACTCTGTCTACACTTCCCGCTGCCTCGGCAAAGCAGCCAGCATAATTAAGGACCCCACGCACCCCAGACATTCTCTCTTCCACCTTCTTCCATCAGGAAAAAGATACAAAAGTCTGAGGTCACGTACCAACCGACTCAAGGACAGCTTCTTCCCTGCTGCTGTCAGACTTTTGAATGAACCTACCTCACATTAAGTTGATCTTTCTCTACACCCTAGCTGTGACACTACATTCTGCACTCTCTCCTTTCCTTCTCTATGAACAGTGTGCCTTGTCTGTATAGCGTGCAAGAAACAATACTTTTTACTGTATACTAATACACGTAATAATAATAAATCAAATCAAAATACATTCGCTCTGTATGTTTTTTACACAATCTAGCCCATCTCCTAACCAGATATTTATCAGTATTTTGTTAAAGATGCTGAGTAATAGAGCCACTGGGCTGACGAATGGCAGATGGAGTTTAATTTAGATAAATGCGAGGTGATGCATTTTGGTAGACTGATCCAGGGCAGGACTTACTCAGTTAATGGTAGGGCGTTGGGGAGAGTTACAGAACAAAGAGATCTAGGGGTACATGTTCATAGCTCCTTGAAAGTGGAGTCACAGGTGGACAGAGTGGTGAAGGAGGCATTGGGCATGCTTGGTTTCATTGGTCAGAATGTTGAAAACAGGAGTTGAGAGTCTTGTTGATGTTGTACAAGGCATTGGTAAGTCCACACTTGGAATACTGTGTGCAATTCTGGTCACTCTATTATAGAAAGGATATTATTAAACTAGAAAGAAGAGATTTATTAGGTTGCTACTGGGACTTGATGGTTTGAGTTATAAGGAGAGGCTGGATAGACTGGGACTTTATTCTCTGGAGCATAGGAGGCTGAGGGGTGATCTTGTAGAGGTCTATAAAACAATGAGGGGCACAGATCAGCACTACAGGGATTCTATGAACTTCTTCATCCAAAGGGTTGTGAATCTGTGGAATTCCCTGCCCAGTGAAGCAGTTGAGGCTACCTCATCGAATGTTTTGAAGGCAAAGAGAGATAAATTTTTGAACAGTAAAGGAATTAAGGATTATGGTGAGCGGGTGGGTAAGTGGAGCTGAGTCCACGAAAAGATCAGCCATGATCTTATTAAATGGCGGAGCAGGCTAGATGGCTCCTAGTTCTTATGTTCTTAGAAGTATATTTCCAAAAATAGAACTATTCCATTTTCAACTCTAGTTTCCCACAATGTTCTTAGCTGGAGTGTTTCGTTGAAGGATTGCTTTCTTGAGAATGATGATGTGAGTCATTAATAAAAATGATGGATTATGGAGTTCACGGTGGAAATCACGAGTTAAATCCTGGTGCAAAGCCAAGGAACAAGAGTGACATCAATCAGGCATCACTCTCCCAGCTCACTTCAGTAAACATGAGGTCTGATAAAATGGGAGCTCGAACTTACCTTAAAGGCCAGGATGATACCGACAAAGGTGAGAACAATAAACACCAGGCATGTTGGGTTCATGGACATTATGTCCTCCTTGTGCGGGATATTACTCGGCTGTGGAAATGAAACGTAGAGAAATAATCAAACTCAGAACTCCGCCAATATTTATGCTCCACATGAACCCCCTCCCACCAATTCCATTCAACCCTAACAAGGATGGCACGATGGCACAGCGGTAAGCTAATTAGCAGCTACTGCCTCACAGTGCCAGGGACCCAGATTCAATTTTGACCTTGGGTCACTGTCTGTGTGGAGTCTGCACATTCTCTCTGGATCTGCATGGGTTTCCTCCGGGTGCTCCGGTTTCCTCCCACGCTCCAGTCGTGCAGGTTAGATGGATTGGCCATGCTAAATTGCCCCTGAGTGTCCAAAAATGAGTAGGTTAGGTGGATTAGCCATGCTAAATTGTCCCTTAGTGTCCAAAGATGTGTAGGTTCGATGGATTGACCATGATAAATGTGGGTTATGGGGATAGGACCTAGGGTAAAATACTCTGTCAGAAATCAGCACAGGCTTGATGGGCTGAATGGTCTCCTCTGTTATTTTAATAAATTTTGATCTCCTTTACCCCTCACGGTTTTCCCCGTTAATGTATTTAGTTCAACAATTTCTCTGTGGTAGCGATTCCACATTCTCACCACTCTTTGTGTAAAGAGGTTTATCTTTTTTAATTAGTTCATGGAATGTGGGCATCATCGGGAAAGCCCGCATTTGTTGGCCATCCCTAATAGCCCCTTGACTGGATCAAGAGTTAGCCACTGGGTCTGGATTTCCACGTAGGCAAGACTGGGTAAGGGCAGCAGATCTTCTTCCCTAAAGGTGACCAGAAGTGTATTTACAGCAGTAGACCATAGTTTAAGTGGGTGGCACAATGGTTAGCACTGCTGCCCCGCAGAACCAGGGACCCAGGTTCGATTCCTGGCTTGGGTCAACGTCTGTGTGGAGTTTGCACATTCTCCCCCGTCACAAGTTTTTTACACAGCGGTTGGTGGGTGTCTGGAACCCGTTGCCGGGGGAGGTAGAGGAAGCAGATACAATAGTGATTTTTAAAAGGCGTCTGGACAGATACATGAATAGGATGGGAATAGAGGGATATGGTCCCCGGAATGGTCAGGGGGTTTTAGTTTAGATGGGCAGCGTGACTTGGAGGGCCGAAGGGCCTAATCCTGTGCTGTAATTTTCTTTGTTCTACCTGTTTGGGTTTCCTCTGGATGCTCCGGTTTCCCCCCGCATTCCAAAGATGTTGGATTGGTTGCGTTAAGTTGCCCCTTAGTGTCCAAAAATGTGTAGATTAGGGGGATTAATGGGGTTACAGGCATAGAGCCTGGGTGGGATCCTGTGTTGGAGAGTCAGTGCGGAGCTGATGAACCCATTGGCCTCCTGCTGTCCTGTAGGGATTCTCTGATTCTATTGGTCACTGCGTAAATGTTCAAATTAAAAATGGAAACTTTTCAATTCCAGAGTTTATTCGTTATAATTGAATCTAAATTTCACCAGCTGACACAGTGAGATATGAACAGACACCCTTCCCCCCCCCTCTTTCTCCCACCTTTCAAAGCTTATGACTTCACACAAAAATTGCACATTTTGTACCAGCTGTCTCAGATAGTCCTGGATGTAGTTTGGATAGACGACCACGCTGATGACTACAAGGGCGTTGAGGGCAAAATCGAAGATCTGGTAACAGAAGAACGGGATGATCCAAGCGCTGAGTTGCTGGAAAACCAAGAGGAAACAAAGAGATGTCAGTTTTGCAGAGGTCGAAAACAGAAAGTGCTGGAAAAATCTCAGCAGGTCTGACAGCAGCTGGGGAGAGAGAATGGAGCCAACGTTCCGGGTGTGGATGACCCTCCGTCAGAGCTGGCCGACTTTTCCATTCTGAATGACCCTTGTGCCGCCCGTGTTTGAAATTCTGTTGGAAAATTGCTCCTGTGGGGATTTGGGGTCGTTTAATTAGGCTGAAGGCCAAATATAATTTAAGTTACTTTGGTTGTGACTCCCAAATTCCCGGGTATTCTGGAAAAGTCCCAGCGGAATGAAAAATCCCTAATGTAACAGCTCTGTTCAAGAAAGGAGGAAACCACAGGCCAGTCAGCCTAGTGCCTGTCATTGGGAAAATGGCTCAAATCCAATATCAAGGAGGCAATAGCAGGATATGTAGAAAATCGTAATACAATTAGGCAGAATTGACATGGGAGCTCTGACGAAGGGTCATGCAGATTCGAAACATTGGCTCTATTCTCTCTCCACAGATGCTGTCAGACCTGCTGAGATTTTCCAGCGTTTTCTGTTCTTTTATTTCAAATTCCAGCGTCCGCAGTACTTTGCCTTTATCCCTGTTCTGACACAGTTCGGCGAGATCCCACCTCGCTCATTTTTATTGAACCTGGAATCAGAAACAATGACAGTTTTATATACGCACTGCAGAACCGGAGACCTGGCGTCAGATTGTAAGCGCTGTCAATATTGCATCTCTGATCAATATCTTCCTAATTGATTTCTTGAACTGGGGCATGTCACTTCAACGTAATCTTGGCGGACTGTAACAGCGGAGCAATCGAGGGAACCTGTACAAGTTCACACCTCTTAACATAAAAGCCAAACACCGTCCATTAGACGAGTAATAAACTTTTCTAATATTTATTAAAAGAGGAGAGGGGAGTTCTATTTTTCGTGCTTTTGGTTCAATTCTCATCGAACAGGAGGTTTTAAAAATTCTTTTCTGGGACGTGGGTATCGCTGGTAAGGCCAGCAGTTGTTGTTCCACCCCTAGTTGCCCTTCAGCTGAGTGATCAATCAGCCAAGTTTTCATTTTCAAACTACGTTTGGCAGTTAACTGTCAGTCACCATGAACTGGTGCATTTTTGATAGCAATGTCTCCACCAGAGTCTGCTTGCCAACCAATCAGCACTCTCTTCTCATATAGTATAAAGTTGTTGTTTCCCCTGACGTTTTGCGATCAATCTGATAAGTGCAAGGCAAAAGCTTCGACAAAATGTCTTTTTTGAGCAATATTCAGCCTAGGGTATTAAAAGAAGTGGTTAGCAAGATAGTTGACGCATCGTCTTAAATTTTCTGAAATTCCCTGGATTCAGGGAAGGTTCCATTGGAAAATAGCAAATGCAGCTCCATTATTCAAAAAGGGAAGGAAACAGAAAGCAGGGACCTACAGGCCAGTTGGCTTAATATCTGTCATTAGGAAAATGTTTGAAGCCATTGTTAATAAAGAACAAAGAACAACACAGCACGGGAGACAGGCCCTTCGGCCCAACGAGCCCGCGCCGCCATTTCAACATTGTGAGTTCCCTCTTCCACCCTTGTCTACGCTTATGGTACTCCACATTGGAAACCTGATTGAGGGGAGACTCACTTAGGGACAATTTGTTACACCAATCAGCCTAACAGCACATCTTTGGGGTGTGGGAGGAAACCGGAGCACCCAGAGAAAACCCACACAAGCACGGGGACAATGCGCAAACTCCCACAGACACCGGCCCAAATCCATGTATCTGCACAGCAAACAGTGATAGTCACTGAGCTGTCGTGTTGCCCAGCATCTGGTCCAGTTTAAGCGCACACTAACAACGTGAAGTACTAGGCTACTCTCAAAACATCCAAGAGCAGCCCTGGCACGACCCACCGTGTGTGTGCCCCTAATTGGACAACAAGGCGGACCAATAATGATGTGATAGCAGGGCACTTAGAAAAGAATGAGGGTAATCAGGCAGAGTCAACATGGTTTCGTGAAAGGGAAATCAGGTTTAACCACATTATGGGAGTTCTTTGAAGAAACAACATGTGCTGTGGATAAAGGGGGACCAGTAGATGTGCTGTCCCTGTCTGTTCATGTACCTGCCAAGATGCAAAAGAAACAAATGCAATGTGAGAAGAATCTTTTCCAGTGAGTGGTTGGGGTCTGGAATGTGCTACCTGGAAGTGTGGCGGAGGCAGATTCAATCAAGGCATTCAAGAGGGCATGAGAAACAATGTGCAGGGGTATGGGGAAAAGGCAGGGGAATGGCACTAATGGTGATGTTCGTTTGGAGGGCCGGCGCTGACACAATGGGCCGAATGGCCTCCTTCTGCAACGTAACAATTCTGTGATTCTGTGACTAGCTCTTACTCTGTTTGATGAGATCACTGTTACTGAACATCTGACAATCCCTTTGACTTGACATAGATTCAAATTGAATTTGGAAAATGGGAAATCGAAAGACTTCTGTGGGCAATTTTATTTGATGTCAGAGGTGAGAATTTTTCACTTTCGCTTTGGACTTGCACAATCAGGTGTTCTAGGGGATTTTCCCTTTGACTCCTGACCAGCCTGGAACTTTCCAGATGTCAATCCTACAATTTGCGAAGGAAAAATTTCTGGAAAGCTTGAAACAAGTTCAAATTTCAATAGTTATAGTCTTGCCAAAATTGCAATTTACTTGCTCTGAATAGAATCTAGTCAAATGTAGAACAAAGAGATCTCGGGGTACAGGTTCATAGCTCCTTGAAAGTGGAGTCACAGGTGGACAGAGTGGTGAAGAAGGCATTCAGCATGCTTGGTTTCATTGGTCAGAACACTGAATACAGGAGTTGGGACGTCTTGTTGAAGTTGTACAAAATATTGATAAGACTTACAAGATAATGAAGGGGCTAGATAGAGTAGAGTTAGAGAGATTCTTCCCGCTTAGAAAGGATAGCAGGACTAGGGGGCACAGCCTCAAAATATGGTGGGTGCAGATTAGAACGGAGTTGAGGAGGAACTTCTTCACTCAAAGGGTGGTGAATCTCTGGAATTCTCTGCCCGTTGAAGTGGTGGAGGCTACCTCGCGAAATATATTTAAGTCACGGGTAGATAAGTTTCTGATAGACAAGGGAATTAAGGGTTATGGGGAGAGAGCGGGAAAGTGGAACTGAGCCACGACAGATCAGCCATGATCTTATTGAATGGCGGGGCAGGCTCGAGGGGCTAGATGGCCTACTCCTGCTCCTATTTCTTATGTTCTTATGACCACACTTGGAATACTGTGTACAGTTCTGGTCACCCTATCATAGAAAGGATATTGTTAAACTAGAAAGAGTGCAGAAAAGATTTACTAGGCTGCTACCAGGACTTGATGGTTTGAGTTAAAAGGAGAGGCTGGATAGACTGGGACTTCTTTGTCTGGAGCGTAGGAGGCTAAGGGGTGACCTTATAGAGGTCTGTAAAATAATGAGGGCGCAGGTAAGGTAGATAGTCAATATCTTTTCCCAAAGGCAGGGGAGTCGAAAAAGGGGTGTAGGTTAAGGTGAGAGGGGCGAGATACAAACATTTACAGAGGGGCAATTTTTTCACATAGAGGGTGGTGAATGTTTGGAACAAGCTGCCAGAGATAGTAGTTGAGGCAGGTACAATTTTATGTTTTAAAAAGCATTTAGACAGTTACATGGGTAAGATGGGTATAGAGGGATATGGGCCAAATGCGGGCAATTGGGACTAGCTTAGTGGCTGGAAACTGGGTGGCATGGACAAGTCGGGCCGAAGGGCCTGTTTCCGTGCTGTAAACCCCTAAATACATTGTGAAAATTAGTTACAATATCGTAATCAAAATAAAACCCAGCAAAATTTTAACTGCTGTGAATTGGATCACCATTTCTGTAATCAGGTTACCATACCTTGTATGCTCCATATGTAGCCATTCCACAGATCATTATCATAAGCAGGGAAATCGCAGTAGCAATACATATATCTGGAACAGAGAAATGGAAAGTGTTCACCCTATGAACAGCACATTATTCGTAGGTGTTATATTAAAGCAAAGAACGAGAACAGACAAACCTTAGGATGATGAGATTGTTCAAAGTAACATATTCTGTATTAATTGACATTTTTCTTACCTTTTATAGAAAAATAGGGACAGGAGTAGGCCATTCAGCCCATCAGATCTGCCTTTCAATATGATCATGGCTGATTGGATATGTCAATGTCTTTCATGCCCACTGGATGGCGCCAATGACCCTCAAGAAGCTTGACACCTTCCAGGGCAAATTACCCCAGCACGGTGGCACAGTGGTTAACGCTGCTGCCTCACAGCGCCAGGGACCCGGGTTCAATTCCAGCCTTGGGTCACTGACTGTGTGGAGTTTGTACATTCTCCCCGTGTCTGTGTGGGTCTCCTCCGGGTGCCCCGGTTTCCTCCCACAGTCCAAAGATGTGCGGGTTAGGTGGACTGGCCGTGCTAAAATTGCCTCTTAGTTAGTGTCAGGGGAATTGACAGGGTAAATACAGGCAGTTAGGTGGATAGGATATGGGGGGGGGGGGATTGTTTTCAGCGTAAGCTCGATGGGCCGAATGGCCTCTTTCTGCACTGTAGGATTCTATGATTGGCACCACATCCGCAAACATCCACTCCCTCCACCACCGACACTCAGTAGCAGCAGTGTGTACCGTCTACAAGATGCACTGCAGCAATTCACCAAAGATCATTAGACAGCACCTTCCAAATCCACAACCACTTCCATCTAGAAGGACAAGGGCAGCAGATACATGGGGAACACCACCACCTGCAAGTTCCCTTCCAAGCCACTCACCGTCCTGACTTGGAAATCTATTGCCGTTCCTTCACAGTCACTGGGTCAAAATCCTGGGATTCCCTCCCTAATGGCATTGTGGGTCAACCCACAGCACATGGACTGCAGCGATTCAAGAAGGCAGCTCACCACCACCTTCTCAAGGGGTAACTAGGGATGGACAATAAATGCTGGCCAGCCAGCGATGCCCCTATCCCGTGGATGAATACAAACAAACTTTCCCATAGCCCCTTACACTATTGTTAATCAGAAATCTGTCAATACTTGGTTTAAACACACACCTTTGGACTCCCAGACACCCAGCTAAAAGTTTCGAGGGAGCGCTGAGAGGGAGCGGTGGGAATAGCTTGCCTTGCGGACAATCACAAAGCAAAGAACGAAGATCAAAGAAAATTACAGAGCAGGAAAAGGCCCTTCGCCCCTCCAAACCTGCACCGACCATGCTACCCAACTCAACTAAAACCCCCTACCCTTCTGGGGACCGTACCCCTCCATTCCCATCCTATTCATGTACTTGTCAAGATGCCCCTTAAAAGTCACTATCATATCCGCTTCCACTACCTCCCCCGGCAACGGGTTCCAGGCACCCACCACCCTCTGTGTAAACAATCTGCCTCGTTCATCTCCTTTAAACCTTACCCCTCACACCTTAAACATGTGCCCTCTAGTAATTAACTCTCCCACTCTGGGAAATAGCTTCTGACTATCCACTCTATCCATGCTTCTCATAATCTTGTAGACCTCAATCAGGTCTCCCCTCAACCTCTGTCGCTCCAGTGAGAACAAACCAAGTTTCTCCAACTTCTCCTCATAGCTAATGCCCTCCGTACCAGGTAACATCCTGGGTAAATCTTTTCTGTACCCTCTCCAAAGCCTCCACATCCTTCTGGTAGTGTGGCGACCAGAATTGAACACTATATTCCAAGTGCGGCCTAACTAAGGTTCTATAAAACTGCAACATGACTTGCCAATTTTTAAACTCAATGCCCCGACTGTATGCCTTCTTGACTGCCTTCTCCACCTACATTGCCACTTTCAGTGACCTGTATACCTGTACACCCAGATCCCTCTGCCTATCAATACTCTTAAGGGTTCTGCCATTTACTATATATTTCCTATCTGTAATAGACCTTCCAAAATGTATTACCTCACATTTGTCAGGATTAAACTCCATCGGCCATCTCTCTGCCCAAGTCTCCAACTGATCTCTATCCTGCTGTATCCTCTGATGGTCCTCATCGCTATCCGCAAATCCACCAACCTTTGTGTTGTTTGCAAACTTACTAATCAATCCAGTCACATTTTCCTCCAAATCATTGATATATATTACAAACAGCCAAGGTCCCAGCACTGATCCAGCTTGGTGATTCATGAACACAACAGTTAATCCTCCAGTCCCTTGTCGATCAAAAATCTGTCTCCCTCAGTATTGAATATACTCACTGAGCCACCCCCCCAGTGCTCTCTGACTGACCATGGACTGAATCATTCTCCGAAAAGATAATCTCCTCATCCATCTTAAATGGGAAACTTTCTCATTTCGAAACTGTGGCTCCCCTAGTTCTAGACTCAGGGAGAAACACCCCCTCAGTGTCCATCGTCAGGATCTTCTAGGTGTCAGTGAGATCACTTCTCATTCTCCTGAACCTCAATGGATATCATAAAATCCCTGCAGGAGGCCATTCAGCCCATCGAGTCCACACCATCTCTTCAACAGAGCATTCCATCCAGGCCCTATCCCTGCATTTAGCCCACTAATCCCCCCTAACCTATATATCCTGGGACTCTAAGGGGCAATTTAGCATGGCCAATGCACCTAGCCAGCACGTCTCTTGGACTGTGGGAGGAAACCGGAGCACCCGGGAGAAACCCACACAGTCACAGAGAGAACGTGTAGAGTCCACACAGGCAGTGACCCGAGGCTGGTATTGAACCTGGGTCCCCGGCGCTGTGAGACTCAACAGCTCAAACTTTCCTCACAAGTAAATGTTTAAAGTTTATTTATTAGTCACAAGTCGGCTTACATTAACACTGCAATGAAGTTATTGTGAAAATCCCCTAGTTGCTACAGTCCGTTGCCTGGTCGGGTACACTGAGGGAGAATTTAGCATGGACAATGCACCTAACCAGCACGTCTTTCAGACTGTGGGAGGAAACCGGAGCACCCAGAGGAAACCCACGCAGACACGGGGAGAACGTGCGAACTCTGCACAGACAGTGACCCAATCCGGGAATCGAACCCAGGTCCCTGGCACCATAAGGCAGCAGTGCTAACCACTGTGCTACAGTGCTGCCCTAAGATAATCCTTCAAGAATCAGTTGAGTGATCTGTTTCTCGTGCAATTATATCCTTTCTGAGGTAAGGAGACCAAAATTGTACACAGTACTTCACATGTGGTCTCACCGCTGCTCTGTATAGCAGCAGAATAGCTTCCTACTTCTACATTTAATTCCCCTTACAACAAACACTAACATTGTCCTTACCTCCTTAATACTTGCAGTACCCACACACCAGTATTATGTGATACATGCACCAGGACACCCAGATCCCTCTGCGTCACTGAATTCTGTAACCTCTCTCCATTCGATGTTCCGCTGCCTTCCAAACTGGCCAGGGTCATATCGACACACATTATACTGCTTCTGCCAAATTTTTACCCACTCACTTCACCCATTTCAATTCCAAGTAAACTTCTTGGGTGAAACATTCCCATCCTTCTCGCCACGGGAATCATAGCAGGTAGGGGACAAACCTCACAAAGCTCTGTCGACCTCGGGTGGGTTCTTCCCAGGCGAATGTGGCCAGAAAATCCTGCTCTTTATGTCCTCTTGACAACTTAATTTCCTACCTAACTTTGTCCCATCAGCAAATTTAGATACCATACAATCCATCTCTTAATTCAAATCATTGATGTACATTGTGGAATGGTGATGCAGCGGTTAGACTGCTGCCTCACAGGGACCCGGGTTCGATTCCCAGCTCGGGTCACTGTCTGTGAGGAGTCTGCACATTCTCTCCATGCCTGCGTGGGTTTCTTCCGGGTGCTGTGGTTTCCTCCCACAGTCCAAAAGATGTGCTGGTTAGGCACACTGGCCGTGCTAAATTCTCTGTCAGTGTACCCAAACAAGTGCCGGAGTGTGGCGACTAGGGGATTTTCACAGTAACTTCATTGCAGTGTTAATGTCAGCCTACCTGTGATACTAACAAATAAACTTTAAAGTAACTGAGAGCACAGCACTGATTGATCCCTGTGGTTCTCCATCTGTTACAGTTTGCCAACTTGAAAATGACCCATTGATCCCCACTCTCTGCCTCTTGCTAGCTAACTAACCCTTTATCTGTGCTAATTACGTTACCTCTTACGTTAGCTCTTATTTTGTGAAGTAAATTTTAAGGTGAAGCCTCATCAAATGCCTTTTGGAAATCCAAGTACACCACACCTACAGGTTCCCCTCATCTATATTGTTTGTTATTTCCCCAATGAACTCGAATAAAATGGTCAAAGACAATTTCCCTTTCACAATCCCATTATAAACGCAAATTACTGCGGATGCAGGAATCTGAAACAAAAACTGAAAATGCTGGGAAATCTCAATTGTGGAGAGAGAATAGAGCCAATGTTTCAGGTCTGGATGACCCTTTGTCATAGCTACCATGTTGCCTCTGACAAATTGAATTATGATTTTTTGAATGTCCTGCTATTACCTCCTTGATAATGGATTTGAGCATTTTCCCAGTGACAGACACTAGGCTGACTGGTGTGTGATTTCTTGTTTTCTGTCACTTTCCTGTTACATTAGAGATTTTTCATTCTGCTGGGACTTCTCCAGGATACACGGGAACTTGGAAGGTCACAAACAATGCAGCTTACATTATATTTGGTCTTCAGCCGAATCAAACATCCCCAAATCCCCCCAGGAGCGATTTTCCAACAGAATTTCAAACACAGGCGACACAATGGCACTGTGGTTAGCACTCCTGCCTCACAGCACCAGGGACCCAGGTTCAATTCCATCATCTGTGTGGAGTCTGCATGTTCTCCCCGTGTCTGCGTGGGTTTCCTCTGCGTGCTCCAGTTTCCTCCCCCAGTTCAAAGATGTGTGGGTTAGGTGGGTTGGCCATGCTAAATTGCGCTACACTAAAATTAGAGTAAGGGGGATTAGCAGGTTAAATGTGTGTGGGATTACGGGAATAGGGCCTGGATGGGATTGTGGTCAGTGCAGACTCGATGGGCCGAATGGTCTACTTCTGCACTATAGGGATTCTATGAGAATTTGACTTGAAGCCATATGTGGCATGTTGGGACTGGAAAGAGGTTAGTTTTCAGGAGCATCATAAAGGAGGAGAGAGAGAGGTTGAGAGATTTGGGGAGGGAATGATAGAGCTTAGTGCCCAGGCAGCTGTAAGCACGGCCTTCAATTGTGCATCAGGGAAGCCGATGGCCTAGTGGTATTATCACTAACTCATTAATCCAGAACCTCAGCTAATGTTCTAGGGTTCCAGGTTCGAATCCCGCTACAGCAGATGGTGGAATTTGAATTCAATAAAAAATATCTGGAATTAAAAATCTACTAATTCTGTGAGATCATTGTCTGAAAAACCCACCTGGTTCATTAATGTCCTTTAGGGAAGGAAATCTGCCGTCCTTACCCGGTCTGGCCTACATGTGACTCCAGAGCCACAGCAATGTGGTTGACTCTTAATTGCCCTCCAAGGGCAACTAGAGATGGGCAATAAATGCTGACCCAGCCAGCGATACCCATGCCCCACAGATGAATGAACAAAAAAAAATCATTGAAAATTGGGGGAGGGTGGGGGTTGGCGGAATAGAGATTAGGAAATTATCGGGTTAGCAAACGGTAGAGACAGGAATGGGTAGGGGGCTTTGAACACAGAGGGGGCTATTCTGGGTGGCACAGTGGTTAGCACTGCTGCTTCACATCTCCAGGGTCCTGGGTTCGATTCCCGGGTCGGGTCACTGGCTGTGTGGAGTTCGCACATTCTCCTCGTGTCTGCGTGGGTTTCCTCCGGGTGCTCCGGTTTCTTCCCACAGTCCAAAGATGTGCGGGCTAGGTTGATTGGCCACACTAAAATTGCCCCTTAGTGTCCCGAGATGCATAGGTTAGAGGGGTTAATGGATAAATATGTGGGGATATGGGGATAGGACCTGGGTGGGATTCTGCTCGGTGCAGACCTGATGGGCTGAATGGCCTCTTTCTGCGCTGTAGGATTCTATGATTTCTATGACCGAGTTCTGGCTGTCATTTGAGATCTTGCTGCACAGTTGATATCTCGCGCATCGATGATTCCAGTGGGAAATTATTGTGGAGGACAAGAAATCAATGTGTCATTGTAAGTTTCTGTATTAGAATGGGGGAGGATCAAATAATCAGATGTGGTTAATAAACTTGACCTAACAGCCTTTGTGTTTACACAATAGGACACCCCACAGTCTCTTTTACGCTAACAAACTGAGCTCATTTACCAAGAAATATTCTGCCTGAATTACTTCAGCTTTTCGATATTTTATCCAATGGATCCGCTGAATCTATTCTTCTCCTTAATTTTGGAAGCTGGTTTGGTTTGTATCCTGGGGTCCATCTATACCAGAATGTGAACAAGTGTAGGCCCCAGCCCCCAGCCTGTAGAATGTAGAACATACAACACGGAACAGTACAGCTCAGGAGCAGGCCCTCGGCCCATGGTGTGCCGAACATGAACACCAAATTAACTGGTCCCCCCTGCCTGCCCTTGTTCCATATCCCTCTGTTCCTTGCACATCCATGTGCTTATCCTATCGTATCTGCCTCCACTGCCACCCCCCGGCAGCACGTTCCAGGCACCTACCAGTCTTTGTGTAAAAAGCTTGCCCCTCACATCCTCTTCAAACTCGCCCCCCCCACTTTCTCACTCATTCATGGGCAATGGGTGACACGGGCTGGCCAACATTTATTGCCCATCTCTAGTTGCCCGAGGGTAGTTGTGAATCAACCACATTGCTGGGGTTCTGGGGTGACATGTAGGCCAGACCGGGTAAGGACGGCAGATTTCATAGAATCATAGAACCCTACAGTGCAGAAAGAGGCCCTTCGGCCCATCGAGTCTGCACCGACCACAATCCCACCCAGGCCTTTCCCCCTGTACATTTTACCCACTAATCCCTCTAAGCTACACATCCCAGGACACCAAGGGGCAATTTTAACACGGCCAATCAACCTAACCCGCACATCTTTGGACTGTGGGAGGAAACCGGAGTACCTGGAGAAAACCCACGCAGACACGAGGAGAATGTGCAAACTCCGCACAGACAGCGCCCCGAGCCAGGAATCGAACCCAGGTCCCTGGAGCTGTGAAGCAGCAGTGCTAACCACTGTGCTACCGCTCCACCCTTCCCCTAAAGGCCATTAGTGAACCAGATGCGTTTTTTTGGCAATCGACAGCAGTAGGTTCTTAAGTCCAGATATTTTTTATTGAATCTAAATTCAACCATTTGCCGTGGTGGGATTTGAACCCAGGTCCCCAGTACATTAGCTGAGTTTCTGGATTAATACTTAGCAATAATCCCACTAGGCCATCGCCTCCCTGGCTTGCACGCCCCTAGTGCACCTGAAGTGCAAGCCCCCTATTGTCGGGCATTCCAACTCTGGGAAAAGGATTCTGCCTCATCATTTGATAGACTTCGATCAGGTCTCCCCTCAGCCTCTGCCGCTCCAGAGAAAACAACTCCAGTTAGACATTCAATCATGAATGATCTGGACCTTAACTCCATCAGCCCATTTTGGTTCCATAACCTTAATATCCATAGTTTATAGAAACATAGAACAGTACAGCACAGTACAGGCCCTTCAGCCCTCAATGTTGTGCCGAGCTATGTCCGAACACAAGATCAAGCTATCCCACTCCATATCATTCTGGTGTGCTCCATGTGCCTATCCAATAACCGCTTGAAAGTTCCTAAAGTGTCCGACTCCACTATCACAGCAGGCAGTGCATTCCACACCCCAACCAGTCTCTGAGTAAAGAATCTACCTCTGACATCCCTCCTATATCACCCACCATGAACCTTATTGTTTTGCCCCCGAGTAACAGCTACAACCACCCAAGGAAATAGTCTCTGAACATCCACTCTGTCTATCCCCCTCATCATCTTATCAACTTCTATTAAATCATCTCTCATCCTCCTCCGCTCTAAAGAGAAAAGCCCCAGCTTCCTCGACCTTTCCTCATAAGACCTATCCTCCAAACCAGGCAGCATCCTGGTAAATCTCCTCTGCACTCTCTCCAATGCTTCCACATCCTTCTTATAGTGAGGTGACCAGAACTGCACACAATATTCCAAATGTGGTCTCACTAAGGTCCGGTATAGTTGCAGCATAACCCCATGGCTCTTAAACTCAAACCCCCTGTTAATAAACGCTAACACACTATAAGCCTTCTTCACGGCTCTATCCACTTGAGTGGCAACCTTTAGAGATCTGTGGATATGAACCCCAAGATCTCTCTGTTCTTCCACATTCCTCAGAAGCCTGCTGTTGACCCTGTAATCCATATTCAAGTTTGTCCTACCACGATTTAACATTGGGATATACTACTGATAGTCGCTATATAACACTGGTGTACAGTACTGGTGTGGGGGTGATTTTACCGGTTCACCCCACCCATCGATTGTGAATTTGGATTTGTCCAAAAAATGGATCTGAAACCCTTCCACTTTCACATAAAATATTTCCCGTAAAATTCCTCCCTATGGATCTAAGTTTCAAAATGTTTGATTGAAACTTTTGTCCTACCCAGCCTTGAGAGAGGTTTGTGTTAGAGAATTCCATCCCCAGCCTGGTAATGGTTACACACCAGCCAGGTAAGCATGGCCTTGGTTAATGGCCAGTGAAGAACCTGATCCAACCCCCAGGTGCCAGTATTTTCTACGCGGTGGACAGAGGCCCGGCAGCGAACATGTCACAGAACGTTGTCAATTGTTAACATAAATCATCAATTGTCAGAAAAACCCGTCTGGTTCACTAATGTCCTTTAGGGAAGGAAATCTGCCGTCCTTACCCGGTCTGGCCTACAGGTGACTCCAGAACCACAGCAATATGGTTGATTTTCAACTGCCCTCGGGTAACTAGGGATGGGCAATAAATGCTGGCCAGCTAGTGACGCCCATGTCCCACTGTTTCTTCACTGTTGCTGGGGTACTCCCTGCCTAACAGCACTGTGGGTGTACCTACAGCTCAGGGACTGCGGCGGTGCTAGAAGGGAGCTCACCATCACCTTCTCGAGAGCAACAAGGGATGCACAATAAATGTTACCCCAGTCCCCTTGTAAAAAACCTTCCTTTACCTCCCTCACATCTCTTGGCCGCTGTGTCACGCCACAGGAATATCCTTCCTTTCCACCATACTCCTCACCCACTCCGCCTATTGGCTTCCCAACCTCCAGTCCCTTTCCCCTCTCCAATCTCTCTACCCCTCTCCCATTTGGCACATCCATCCCATCTCCTTCCTCCCTGATCGACCTTTCACCCCACTGTCTATCCCGGCTTGATCCCAACACCTCAACTTGCCCTCGATGTGCGTGTTTAAACTTTTTTACAAGTTCAACGATTTGATTGATTCGAGCCTGTGCTCCGTCTCTGCAGTTTCTGGGTGAGATTCCTTCCTTTCCCCGATTCCCCACCATGACATGCCCGTGGCAGGTGTGCCAGGAAATATATCTGTACTTACTGGCATCATCGGTGAAGTCAAAGTCATTGCCTAGTTCAGTGTGGGGCAGATGGTAGCGTTCAGGGTCACTGAGAGCAGACAACAAAATCAGCAGCACCACGCCATTGATCAGCTAATGGAGAGAAAAATAGAGCAGTCAGCAACTCAAAGCAAAGCTCGTCCATTGCAAAGGCACCTTCAAAGAGAATACAAATTGTTTAGAATGGTCTTAACCAATCGATAAATCAATTTAATCACCCAGAAACCTGGGAATGTTATGACTATCATCAAAGGTGAAAAGAGAACACCCCTACTTTCTCAGGAGACTAAGGAAATTTGGCATGTCCGCTACAACTCTCACCAACTTTTACAGATGCACCATAGAAAGCATTCTTTCTGGTTGTATCACAGCTTGGTATGGGCTCCTGCTCTGCCCAAGACCGCAAGGAACTAACAAGGATCATCAATGTAGCCCAATCCATCACTCAAACCAGCCTCCCATCCATTGACTCTGCCTACACTTCCCGCTGCCTCAGAAAAGCAGCCGGCATAATTAAGGACCCCACGCACCCCACATTCTTCCGTTGGGGAAAAGATACAAAAGTTTGAGGTCACGTGCCAACTGAAGAAGCGCTTCTTCCCTGCTGCTGTCAGACTTTTGAATGGGCCTAACTCGCACTGAGTTGATCTTTCTCTACATCCTAGCTCTGCCTGTAACACTACATTCTGTAATCTCTCGTTTCCTTCTCTGTGAACAGTATGCTTTGTCTGTATAGCGCACAAGAAACAATATTTTTCTCTGTACACTAATACATGTCCAAAGATGTGCGGGTCAGGTTGATTGGCCATCCTAGTGTTAGGGGGATTACTAGTAAATAGGTGACGTTACAGGAATAGGGTCAGGTTGGTGCAGACTCGATGGGCCGAATGGCCTCCTTCTGCACTGTAGGGATTCTATGATTCCATGCGACAATAATAAATCAAGTCAAAGAAATTGTTATGGTTCAGAGATTTGTTTGGGTACGGATATCAGGAGTATTTGATAATTTGCTGGTAAGGTGTTGCCCACATCAGGAAAGTGAGGCCCCGAAGAGGGGGTGATATACGAGAATGATAGGAAAGGTGAAGGATTCCAGTCGGGAGAGACTGGGAAAGCTGGAGCGATTCTCCAGCGAGCGGGGACACATCAGCGGCGGCCATTTTGGAGGCTTCCACTGGGCCCCTGGGCCTCTGCATGACTGCGTGGCTAGGATTTCCAGGCCAATCAACTCCGCACCAGAAATCAGCGTGGAGCAAATTACCATGAGGAGATTACAATTCCAATATCATTAGTGGGCCCAGGACTGAAGTCTCCAAGCCCACTAACATTCCCCCTCACCCCGAGCTGGGAGTGGTTCACTCCGGCAGGGTTTACAACTAGCCCCGAGGGAACCGAGGGAACTAGAGGGAACAGAGACTGTTGAGGCTTCCCCCGAGGAAGCTGGGATAAGGGGAGGTGCCCCTTGGGCAGTGCCAGCCTGGCACCCTGGCACAGCCCAAGGGGCTAACTGGCACTGCCCAAGAGCACCTTGGTACTGCCCACCAGGCATCAGGCAGCGTTGAGGGTGGGGACAGAGGGGTGGGGCCTATTGGGGGCAGGCAGAAGGGTGGGGCCTACTGGGGGCAGGGCCTATTGGGTGGGCAATCAGTGAGGGTGGGGGGGGGGACCCACTGCCACTCTGCACAGGGATTGCAGGCAGAGGGAGGGAGCTCAGCGATCGGGGTTGCTGCCCTTATCCCTTTTGAGTGGAGGAGATTGATTTGATTTGATTTATTATTGTCACATGTATTAGCATCCAGTGGAAAATATTGTTTCTTGTGTGCTATGCACACAAAGCATACCGTTCATAGAGAAGAAAAGGAGGGTGTGCAGGATGTAGTGTTACAGTCACAGCGAGGGTGTAGAGAAAGATCAACTTGATGTGAGGTAGGTCCATTCAAAAGTCTGACAGCAGCAGGGAAGAAGCTGTTCTTGAGGCGGTTGGTACGGGACCTCAGACTTTTGTATCTTTTTCCCGACGGAAGAAGGTGGAAGAGAGAATGTCCGGGGTGTGTGGGGTCCTTAATTATTCTGGCTGCTTTCCCGAGGCAGCAGGAAGTGTAGACAGAGTCAATGGATGGGAGGCTGGTTTGTGTGATAGATTGGGGCTACATTCACAACCTTTTGTAGTTCCTTGCGGTCTTGGGCAGAGCAGGAGCCCAGACCAAGCTGTGATACAACCAGAAAGAATGCTTTCTATGGCGCATCTGTAAAAGTTGGTGAGAGTCGTAGCTGACATGCCAAATTTCCTTCGTCTTCTGAGAAAGTAGAGGCGTTGGTGGACTTGCTTAACTATAGTGTCGGCATGGGGGGGGGACCAGGACAGGTTGTTGGTGATCTGGACACCTAAAAACTTGAAGCTCGCGACCCAGAGGGGAGATTTAATCACGGTTTTGATACAGTAGACACGGTTAAACCATTCCCGCAAGCTCAGATTCGGTGATCAAATTTCACAGAATTGCAGAATGGTTACAGCACAGGGAGAGGCCATTCGGCCCAGCATGCCTGCACAGGCTGTCCGTATGAGCTAGTTACCCAGTGCCACTCACTGGCTGTCTTCCCGTAACCCTGCACACTCTTCCTCTTCAGATCTAATTTCCTCTCAAACACCTCGATGGAACCTGCCTCCGTCAAACCCTCGCGCAGTGCATTCCAGACCATAACCACTCGCTGCGTCGAGTCTTCCCCTCTTGTCACTGTTGCTTCTTTTAAGTTTTAAAAGCTTTTTTAAGTTTGTTTATTAAAGTCACAAGTGGGCTTACATTAACACCGCAATGAAGTTACTGTGAAAATCCCCTGGTCGTCACACTCAGGTACACTGAGGGAGAATGTAGCGCGGCCAATGCACCCTAACCAGCACGATGGTGGAAATCTTTAACCCTCCCCGCCAAAAATATCAGGGGTCAATTGAAAAAGTCCAGGATTGCTGGGTTTGTGATAGACGGGGGTATTAAACAAGAGGCAAGAAAGGAGGATAACTGGCAGTGGAGATACAGAGTAGCGCTGATCGAACTGATAGGTGGGCGGCGGAACAGGCTCGAGGGGCCAAATGGTCTCCCCCTTGCTCGCAGCAATGTCCACTTTGAGAAGAAATGAGAGAACCTTGGGCAACGAGAGAAGGAGGGAGATTACCCACACGGGAAAGCGCCAAGCACAAACTAAAGAGGGGGGGCGAGATGTGATCCGAAGAGGAATTGACATAGAATGCTGGAGTCATTGAAAGAAAATGTCTACTTCAAGGGGGTGAAAGGTCGTGGGGGGGCTGCTGGGCAGTGATGCGGGGATGAGGTTTCATTTGGATCAGAAATGATCTTATTGATTGAGGGAGCAGCCTCGGGTGGTCAAGGGGTCAAGTGGCCTTCTCCTGCTCCTAATTCATAGAGTCACAGGACCCCAACAGTGCACAAGGAGGCCATTCGGCCCATCGAGCCTGCACCAACAACAATCGGCCCCATCCCATGCGTTTACCCTGCTCATCCCCCCGACAGCAAGGTCAATTTAGCACGGCCAATCCGCCTAACCAGCACGTCATTCAGGCTGTGGGAGGAAACTGGAGGACGCAGAGAAAACCCACGCAGACACGGGGAGAACGTGCAGACTCCACACAGACGGTGACCCAAGCTGGGAATCGAACCCGGGTCCCTCGCGCTGTGAGGTAGCAGCACTGTGCCACCGTGCCAGACCTAACTTCACATTATTTCAATTTAATCGGCTGAAACTGGTTTGTTGGAGAGAAAAAAGCCTCTTCCCAATCACAAGCAGACCAGCTCAAATATAGCTCGTGGTAGTCTTAGTATCGAACCACCAACTTACAACAAAAATACAAATCAGAAACGGTTGAGTGTTAATTCAGCACTCAATGTTTCTTCAGGAGGAACTCTTCAAATGCAGACAATAAAAATATAACAAGACTTACTCCAACTTATAAATCAAAGAAAGGGTTTAATTACTTCATACTTCATTACTCCAAACTTGGGGCCTCACCTTGGGCCACTCCAAGCTCCCCACAATTCCACACAATTCTCTTTTAATCCACAGGTACTTTAATCCACAGAGGCATACATGCGGTGGGTCGTACGAGGGCTGCTCTTGGATGTTTCGAGAGTAGCCTAGTGCTTCACGTCGTTAGTGTACGCTTAAACTGGACCTGATGCTGGGCAACACGACAGCTCAGTGACTATCACTGTTTGCTGTGCAGATACATGGATTTGGGCCGGTGTCTGTGGGAGTTTGCGCATTCTCCCCGTGCTTGCGTGGGTTTTCTCCGGGTGCTCCGGTTTCCTCCCACCCCCCAAAGATGTGCTCTTAGGCAGATTGGTGTAACAAACTGTCCCTAAATTAGTCTCCCCTCAATGTGGAATGCCATAAGCATAGACATGGGTGGAGAGGGGACTGGTAATGTTAAGATGGCGGCGCAGGCTCGTTGGGCCGAAGGGCCTGTTTCCCGGGCTGTGTTCGAACAGGTTGCTACTTATATTGAGTCAGCTGACTATTACATCATAATGGGTTCCATGGTTTACTGGGTCAGCTGACCCTTACAGCTTGTTATCATTGGTCACATTACATCCAATACAAAGTTGTCACCTTTCTAACGCCCGACAAGAGTGTTATGATATGGCGGCTTCATTGCCTCGTTGATGTGTGTCAGTTATCTAACTGAAGATTAAGGAGATTGTGAAACTTTAATGAGCTTTGCTGTTTCAGCTCCCCAGATTAGCTTTCCCAATGATTCATGTCCATTGAGACATATCATTGGTGGGTCTACATTTCTATTCATGTGCTGTGGGCAAAATGAACTCATCTCTCTTTCTGAATCATTGGGCAGCTACTATTGTTGCCAGGGAAGCTTCTCAGGATACAAAGTGGTAATAGATACCAGGTAATGAATCTAATCTTCCTTGCTGATCAAATTCGAGTTACTCGCATTTCCAAAACAATTGGAGCTCATGTTTCTGACAGTTTAAAAACCCCGTCAATCATTTGATGACCTGCCCGAAATTAGACTTTTAGTTGAATACTGAGCCATTGCTCGACTGCGCAAAAAGAAAACAGCAAAATGAGCTTAGATGCTCGAAATCAGAAGCATCAGAGACACAAAGTAGGTCAATCAGCTTTGGTGAAGGGTTCAGTCAAAGGGTAACTCGATAAACGCAAGGGGGAGAACGGAATAAGAGGATACCAAAGGTCTAATACAGGTGGGAAATATACAGTAAATGGCAGAACCCTTAAGAGTATTGATAGGCAGAGGGATCTGGGTGTACAGGTACACAGGTCACTGAAAGTGGCCACACAGGTGGAGAAGGTAGTCAAGACGGCATACGGTATGCTTGCCTTCATCGGCTGGGGCATTGAGTTTAAAAATTGGCGAGTCATGTTGCAGCTTTATAGCACCTTAACTAGGCTGCAGTTGGAATGTAGTGTTCAATTCTGGTCACCACACTACCAGAAGGATGTGGAGGCTTTGGAAAGGGTACAGAAAAGATTTACCAGGATGTTGCCTGGTTATGGAGGGCATTAGCTATGAGGAGAGGTTGGAGAAACTTGGTTTGTTCTCACTAGAGCAACAGAGGTTGAAGGACAACCTGATAGAAGTCTAGAAGATTACAAGGGGCAGAAACAGAGTGGGCAGTCAGAAACTTTCTCCCAGGTTGGAAGAGTCAATTACTAGGGGGCACAGATTTAAGGTGCGAGGGGCAAGGTTTAAAGGAGATGCATTTTGGGAGAAATAATGTAGGGGGGAGTTATATGATAAAGGGTAGACCTATTAAGAGTATAGAAACGCAGAGGGACCTGGGGGTGCAAGTGCACAAGTCTTTGAAGGTGGCAGTACAGGTGGAGAAGGTTGTGAAGAAAGCTTATGGTATGTTAGCCTTTATAAGAACATAAGAACATAAGAAATAGGAGCAGGAGTAGGCCATCTAGCCCTTCGAGCCTGCCCCGCCATTCAATAAGATCATGGCTGATCTGTTGTGGCTCAGTTCCACTTTCCTACCCTCTCCCCATAACCCTTAATCCCCTCTCTTATCAAGAACCCATCAACCCGCTTCTTAAAAATATTTAGCGAGGCAGCCTCCACCACTTCAACGGGCAGAGAATTCCAGAGATTCACCACCCTTTGAGTGAAGAAGTTCCTCCTCAACTCCGTTCTAAACCGCCTCCCCTTTATCTTGAGGCTGTGCCCCCTAGTCCTACTGTCTTTTTTGAGCGGGAAGAGTCTCTCCACCTCTATCCTATCCATCCCATTCATCATCTTATACGTCTCAATGAGATCTCCCCTCATTCTTCTAAACTCGAAGGGGTATAGAGTGCAAGAGCTGGAGTCTAACGTAGCAGTTGTATAGAACGTTGGTTAGGCCGCATTTGGAGTACTGCGTCCAGTTCTGGTCACCTTACTGCCAGAAAGACGTGGAGACCCTGGAGAGAGTGCACAGGAGGTTTACCAGGATGCTGCCTGGTATGGAAGGACTGGGTTATGAGGAAAGATTGGGCAAATTGGGGCTGTTTTCCCTTGAAAGATGGAGACTGAGGGGGAGATCTAATAAGAGGTATATAAGATTATGAAGGGTATAGATAGAGTAAACAGTGGTAAGCTTTTTCCAAGATTGGAAACACACATTACAAAGGGCCACGGGGTTAGGGTGAGGGGGGGGAGGTATAATTTGGATGTTAGAGGGAGGTTTTTCACCCAGAGGGTAGTGGGGGTATGGAATGCTCTGCCAAGCAAGGTGGTGGAGGCAGGCACGCTGGAGATGTTTAAGGGATACTTAGACAGGCACATGAGCGGGATGGAGATGGAGGGATATAGGAGACTGTTTTAAATAAGGTTCAGGAGCCTTGGGACATCCCTGGGAATCAATTGATTCCTATGGACCTTCCAACATATTTTCTGACTCACTTGTTTTACTTTTGAGCTTCTGGAGATTCCCTTGAATGTTTGTATCAGGATGTGGATGGTATTGATGTTTTTCTCTTTTAATCCACAGGTGATTCGGTCCGCCTTGTTGTCCAACAAGGGGCTTATACACGCGATGGGTCGTACGAGGGCTGCTCTTGGATGTTTTGAGATTGGCCTAGTGCTTCACGTCATTAGTGTACGCTTAAACTGGACCAGATGCTGGGCAACACGACAGCTCAGTGACCATCACTGTTTGCTGTGCAGATACATGGATTTGGGCCGGTGTCTGTGGGAGTTTGCGCATTCTCCCCGTGCTTGCGTGGGTTTTCTCCAGATGCTCCGGTTTCCTCCCACACCCCAAAGATGTGCTCTTAGGCTGATTGGTGTAACAAACTGTCCCTAAATTAGTCTCCCCTCAATCTGGTTTCCAATGTGGAGTGCCATAAGCGTAGACAAGGGTCATGGGTGGAGAGGGGACTCACAATGTTGAAATGGCGGCGCA
Organism: Carcharhinus amblyrhynchos; assembly: GCF_965287045.1. Lineage (NCBI taxonomy): Eukaryota > Metazoa > Chordata > Chondrichthyes > Carcharhiniformes > Carcharhinidae > Carcharhinus > Carcharhinus amblyrhynchos. The sequence goes on from NC_137331.1 coordinate 120,748,594, forward strand.
GGCTCGTTCACAGCTCCAGGGACCTGGGTTCGATTCCCGGCTTGGGTCGCTGTCTGTGTGGAGTTTGCACATTCTCCTTGTGTCTGCGTGGGTTTTCTCCAGGTGCTCCGGTTTCCTCCCACAGTCCAAAGATGTGCGGGTTAGGTTGATTGGCCATGCTAAGTTGTCCCTTAGTGTCCTGAGATGCGTAGGTTAGAGGGGTTAGTGGGTAAAATATATGGGGGTAGGGCCTGGGTGGGTTTGTAGTCGGTACAGACTGGATGGGCTGAATGGCCTCTTTCTGTACTGTAGGGTTTCTATGATTTCTGTGAAATTGTGGGGAGGTCACCTTGCAGAATTTAAAGCACATTAGTTACTGAAAATGTAGCCCATCCAATCTACATCAAATCAAGTGTTGCACTGTGCTTGTACCTCCATGCCCACGCTATAGTTAAGAAAGCTCATCAATGCCTCTACTTTCTCAGGAGCCTAAGGAAATTTGGCATGTCCACTACGACTCTCACCAATTTTTACAGATGCCCCATAGAAAGCATCCAATCCAGGTGTATCACAGCTTGATCTGGCCCCCTGCTCCAACCAAAGCTACAAAAAACTACAAAAGGTCGTGAATGTAGCCCAATCCATCACGCAAATCAGCCATTGACTCTGTCCACACTTCCTGCTGCCTCAGCAAAGCAGCTGACAGAATTAAGGACCCCACGCACCCCGGACATTCTCTCTCCCACCTTCTTCCATCGGGAAAAAGGTACAAAAGTCTGGGGTCAGGTACCAACCGACTCAAGAACAGCTTCTTCCCTGCTGCCAGCAGACTTTCGAATGGACCAACTTACATGAAGCTGATCTTTCTCTACACCCTTTGGGGCACCACGGTGGCACAGTGGTTAGCACTGCCGATCACTGCGCCAGGGACCCGGGTTCAATTCCTGCCTCGGGTCACTGTCTGTGTGGAATTTGCAGATTCTCTCCGTGGGTTTACTCCAAGTGCTCCGGCTTCCTCCCACAGTCCATAGATGTGTGGGTTAGGTGCATTGGCCGTGCTAAATTGCCCCTTAGTATTCGGGGTACTAGCTAGGGTAAATGTGTGGAGTTATGGGGATAGAGCCTGGGTGGGATTGTGGTCAGTGCAGATTCAATGGGCTGAATGGCCTCCATCTGCACTGTAGGGATTCTATGATTCTAGTTATGACTGTAACGCTGCATTCTGCACCCTCTCCTTTCCTTCTGTCCCGTGTACTCTATGAACAGCATGCTTTGTATAGCGCGCAAGAAACAATACTTTTCACTGTATGCTAATACACGTGACAACAATAAATCAAATCAAATATTTACAAAGGTAAGGAGAATATTGCCAGGGCAAATCCACTTAAAATAATTACTTCACTTGCTGGAAAATGACAGGATATTCTACTCCAGTGCTGTACTTTAATCTGCATCTTTCAGAATGAATTTAAAATGAAGCTGGCTTCCTCTGGCTTCTGTGAAGCTAATTGTCTCCTTAATCAGCCTGCCTCCCTAATCAATTCACATTTCCAATATCCACTTTCATTCGGAGGGCTGCACTTATCGCCGCTCTGACACAGCCCCGGTTATCCAGTAATACACCCCGGGATGTTCCATCACTCAGCCAGCAGCTTCCAGGAAGTGTCTACCCTGGAGTATTATCTCAGTGAGACTGGGGATGTAAAGCCAATGTGAAGGTTACACAGTTCCACAAATACCCTCCCAAGGCCATGGGGGGTCCAGCTGCTGACGTGTGGCACCCCGGACCAATCCGGTGAATGGGGGATGAACGGTACGGAGCGTACAATCCCGAATTTATCCCCATCACCAGGGAGGTCTGACCTGATCGGGAGTAGCACCGGCTGACACACCATCGCAGTGTGTGAAACACTCGCCATCTCTCAGGCTGGGGGTGAAAGTTCACTCAGGACACTGCACAGCAACGAGGGCCAACCGCCTGCACTCAGCTCACTCCCTCACTCCCCTCCGCCTCACTCCGTCCCGTCCCCGCACTCCTCTCCCCTCCCCTCACACCCCACTCTCCTTTCACTCCTCTCCCCTCACTCCCCTCTGCCTCACTCCGTCCCATCCCCGCACTCCTCTCCCCTCACTCCCCTCCACCTCACTCCGTCCCTTCACCACACTCCTGTCTCTTCACTCTCCTCTCCTCTCCCCTCACTCTCCTCTCCCCTCACTCTCCTCTCCCCTCGCACTCCTCTCCCCTCGCACTCCTCTCCCCTCGCACTCCACTCATCTCCCACCCCTTTCTCCTCACACCCCACTTCCCTCATTCCCCTCCACCTCACTCAATCCCCCCCCTCAGTCTCCTCTCCCCTCACACTCCTCTCCCTCACTCCCCTCTCTCCTCGCACTCCTCTCCCCTCACATACCCCTCCCCTCACAACCCTCCACCTCATTCAGTCCCTCCCTCAGTCTCCTCTCCCCTCGCACGCCTCTCGGCCCCATTCTCCTCTCCCTCCCTGCAGTCACTCTCCCTCATCTCACTCTCTTACCCCCTCACGCACTTCCCCCTCCATCCCCATCATTCTCACCTCACTCTCCACCAGCACCCTCACCTCCAATACACTCCCATGGGCACCACTCCCGCACACTCCCCTCCCACACACTCCCCTCTCGCACACTCCCCTCCCACACACTCCTCTCCCACACACTCCCCTCCCATACACTCCCCTCTCGCACACTCCCCTCCCGCACACTCCCCTCCCACACACTCCCCTCTCGCACACTCCCCTCCTGCGCACTCCTCTCCCACGCACTCCCCTCTCGCACACTCCCCTCCCGCACACTCCCCTCCCACGCACCACTCTCCCTCGCACCCCACTCCCTCGCATCCCACTCCCTCACACTCCACTCCCTCACACTCCGTCACCCCTTCTCCTTCAATCCTCCCCTTCATCTCCTCTCTTCCTCTCTCACACCTCTCCCTCGCACCTCTCTCCCTTGCTCTCCTCACACTCTGCTCCCTCACACTCCGCTCCCTCACACTCCGTCACCCCTTCTCCTCCAATCCTCCTCCTCACTCTCCTCTCTTCCTCTCTCACAACAACTCCCCCTCCGTCACCCTCCTCTTCACCTCTGTCCTCTCCTTTCTCCCTCCCTCATGCCTCGTTCTCTCTCCCTCCCTCACCAACCCTTCCTCCCCCTCCTCGTAACCCCCTCCTCATAATCCCCTCCCCTTCTTCATATCCCCTCCCCCCTCCTCATTCATACTTGCCCTCCCACTATCCCCTCCCTTTCCCAATCTCCCCCTCCTCCCCCCTCTCCCCCCACCCCTCTCCTCCCCCCCCCTCCTGCCCCCCCCCCCCCGCCCTCTCCCTAGCTGTTCCTCCCCCCACACACTCCTCCCTCTCCCTGGCTGCCCACCCCCTCAGCACTCAGAGATACCCTCACACCCAGCCGCACTCACCATGGACCAGACTCCCAGGATGATGGTGCCTGTACGAACGTGGCAGCAGAGACAGCAGCTGTTGGAATACCAGCTTCCCAAAGGCAACCCAGTCCTCATGGCTCCCGGCAAAAACACGGCGGGGAGACACAGAGAGAAAACAGAATGAGGGAATCAAACCAGGAAGGAAGCAGCGCAGGCAATCGGAGCTCAGAGCCGCAAGAGCTGATCCTCTCATCAATACTGACACTGACTGCACTGCCCGCCCCACACTGAGCTCCTCCCAGCACAAACCACCCCCCCCCCCACACACACACACACACACACACACGCAGACCACCACCAACCTCCCCACACACGCACTGCCTGCAACAGGGGGAGGACGGAGAGAATTTAACCCTCGCTCCACACACACATTCACACTCACAAAAATATTCACACACACACAGTCAGACACACTCACACACACACAGTCAGACACGCTCACACACACACAGTCAGACACACTCACACACACACAGTCAGACACACTCACACACACACAGTCAGACACGCTCACACACACACAGTCAGACACGCTCACACACACACAGTCAGACACACTCACACACACACAGTCAGACACACTCACACACACACAGTCAGACACGCTCACACACACATGGTCAGACACACTCACACACACACAGTCAGACACACTCACACACACAGTCAGACACACTCACACACACATGGTCAGACACACTCACACACACATGGTCAGACACACTCACACACACACAGTCAGACACGCTCTCACACACAGTCAGACACACTCACACACACATGGTCAGACACACTCACACACACACAGTCAGACACACTCACACACACACAGTCAGACACACTCACACACACTCTCTCACACACACACTCACACTCACAAAAATATTCACACACAGTCACACACACACACATACTCTCATTCTCACACACAACATACACACACACACAACACACACACTTACTCACACACTCACATTCTCACACACAACACACACACACAAACTCTCTCTCAAACACACATGTTCACACACACACAATGACACATACTCACACGCACACACTCTCATATACACACATGCAGACTCAGACAGACACACTCACACTCACTTACACACACACTCACACATAACACACACTCACACACCACATACACTCACACACACACACACAAAACACATACAGTCACACACACAAACACACATACTCATACATACACACACATGCTCACACACACACACAATCACACACACCAAACTCTCTCATGCACTCACACACACACTCACACAACATACACACACACTCACACATTCACACACACAACACACACTCACACTCACTTACACACACACACACACAAAACACACACACCTACTCACACAGTCACATTCTCTCACACACACACAAGACACACACACAAATTCTCACTCTCTTACTCACACACACACTCATGCACACTCTGACAGACACTCACACACACTCTCACACTCACTCACACACACTCACACACAGGCACTCACACACACATATACACACATTCACACACACTCACATACATACTCACACACTCACATTTACACACACACACTCACATTCACACACACCAAAACACACACACTCATGCACACATATACACACACACACACACACACACACATTGTTGTCGGTGCAGACTCGATGAGCCAAATGGCCTCCTTCGCAGGGTAGGTGATTCTATTAAATTCTGCTCTGGCCAGTAATGTCCACACCCTGAGAGATGAATAACTCCTTGGAGGCAATTCTCCCAACCCACTGCTCTGCTCTAGAAAATAAACTGCTGGGGCCATTAAATATTTCCAAACTGGGATTTTGTATTATGTATAAAAGAACCCAAGATTTGATTTGATTTATTATTGTCACATGTATTAACATACAGTGAAAAGTATTGTTTCCCGCACACTACACAGATGAAGCATACCGTTCATAGAGAAGGAAAGGAGAGAGTGCAGAATGTAGTGTTACAGTCATAGCTAGGGTGTAGAGAAAGATCAACTTAATGCGAGGTAGGTCCATTCAGAAGTCTGACAGCAGCAGGGAAGAAGATGTTCTTGAGTCAGTTGGTTCGTGACCTCAGGCTTTTTCAGATAGAGTTAAGAGATTGACCCTGACTTGCTTTTATCAGTCGTGGTCTGGAGTATAAGAGTAAGGTGGGATTGTAGGAATTGTACAGAGCGTTGGTTAGGCCACAGTTGGAGTAGTGTGTACAGTTCTGGTCACCTCATCATAGGAAGGATGTGTTGGAGGGGATTTAGAGGAGATTGCCTGGGATGTTGCCTGGGACACAGCATTAGAGAAACTGGATAGGCTTGGGTTGTCTACTCTAGAGCAGAGAAGGCTGAGGGGGGACTTATTGAGATGTATAAGATTATGAGGGGTATGGACAGGGTAAGCAAGAAGTAACTCTAATTCATGTCAGGTCAATCATGAGGGGGCTTAATTTTACGGCGAGGAGCTGGAGAATCAGAAGGGATTTAAGAAAAAATCTTTTCAGTGGGCGGTGGGAATCTGGAATGTGCTGCCTGGGAAGGTAGTGGAGACCAAAAACCTTCCAATCTCTAAAAAATATTTGGATGAGCACCTGAAATATCATAACATTCAAGGAAAATGGGATTAGCGCGACTTTAGTAGTTATCACTGACTTGATGGGCCGAAGGGCCTTTTCCGCAGTCTACGACTCAATATGATCTAGCTGAACACTCAAACAGGATGGAATTAGAAAATAATGACATATGATTCAGTGAGAAGTAGGAGATTCAGGATCTGAAGATTAGTAATCGGCACAACAAATGGTTATGTGTGAACGAGGTTTGTGTTAGGTGAGCATGGTTGGGTTTTAGAATATTTGAAAGATCTACTACTTTTTTATTCTTTGTGGGACACGGGCTGGCCAGCATTTATTGCCCATCCCTAGTTGCCAGAGGGCAGTTGAGAGTCAACCACATTGCTGTGGCTCTGGAGTCACATGTAGGCCAAACCGGGTAAGGACGGCAGATTTCCTTCCCTAAAGGGCATTAATGAACCAGATAGGTTTTTCCAGCAATTGTTTCACGATCACCAGTAGATTCTTACTTAATTCCAGTCTTTTCTAAATTCAAATTCCACCATGTACCCTGGCGGGATTCGAACCCAGGTCCCCAGGATTGGGGATTAACAATCTCAGGATAATCCCACTCGGCCATTGCCTCCCTCAGTGGCTCTGTGTGATTGAGCCTTGTGCTGAGATCATCCAGACTTCCAGGAACAGACACAGCAGCAACCTGACCGTCCGAGCCATTATCTAACGATGGGTAATCTCGCCCTCGCTCCTGAGGGGAGGTACAACAAATAAGATCCGAGGCCAGTTTAGAGAAGATTCCCAAATCTCAAATCTTAGGATTCTCCAACGTTACTCCTTTAATTCAATGCTACAGCGAGAATGCACCGAACTTCCTTATCGAGATCTTTGGGGAATTTAAACTGACCATGTGCCTCGGTAATCTGTTGCAGAGGGCGGAGAATGTTTGTGAAAAGAAACATTGTGCCCTGAGATCCAAACTAAGACATCCTTTACAGATGTTCAACACATGATCTTAGACACACACCACTACCCATCTCAAATGACTAATCCAACTGGTTAAAGTCAATATCGAGGCTCGAGTATATAGAGCATAGAACACCACAGCGCAAACAGGCCCTTCGGCCCACAAGTTGCTCCGATCATATCCCTACCTGCCAGGCCTATCTATAACCCTCAATCCCATTAAATCCCATATACTCATCCAGAAGTCTCTTAAAAGACCCCAGCGAGTTCGCCTCTACCACCACCGACGGCAGCCAATTCCATTCACTCACCACCCTCTGAGTGAAAAACTTACCCCTGACATCTCCTCTGTACCTGCTCCCCAGCACCTTAAACCTGTGTCCTCTCGTAGCGACCATTTCAGCCCTGGGAAATAGCCTCCAAGAATCCACCCTAACTATTCCTCTCAACATCTTATAAACCTCTATCAGGTCGCCTCCCAACCTTCATCTCTCCAGGGAGAAGAGACCGAGCTTCCTCAACCTATCCTCATAAGGCATGCCTCCCAATCCAGGCAACATCCTTGTAAATCTCCTCTGCACCCTCTCAATAGCTTCCACATCCTTCCTGTAGTGAGGCGACCTGAACTGCGCACAGTACTCCAAGTGGGGTCTGACAAGGGTCTTATAAAGTTGCAGCATTACCTCCCGACTCCTAAACTCAATCCCTCGATTAATGAAGGCCAGTACACCATACGCCTTCTTGACCACCTCCTCCACCTGCGAGGCCAATTTAAGAGTCCTGTGGACCCGGACCCCAAGATCCTTCTGATCCTCTACACGCCTCTGAACTGCCTCCAATACCACTATCTCTTCTAACCCTACATTTCTCTAACCAAGGGAAAACCTCACCTCCTGGAGCCTATCCTGTGAATTGGGCTTTTTGTTCTAAGTATTGTTTTCCTTCTCTGTACTTCTCAACAGTTTAAAGTTTATTTACTCATGTCACAAGTGGCCTTACCTTAACACTGCAATGAAGTTACTGTGAAAATCCCCTAGTCGCCACAGTCTGGTGCCTGTTCAGGTACACTGAGGGAGAATTTAGCGTGACCATGCACCTAGCCAGCTCGTCTTTCAGACTGTGGGAGGAAACCGGAGCACCCGGAGGAAAGGGTGGTGAATCTCTGGAATTCTCTGCCTGTTGAAGTGGTGGAGTGCGGGTGTACCTAAACCACATAATAGAACATAAAACATAGAAAAGCTACAGCACAAACAGGCCCTTCGGCCCACAAGTTGTGCCGATCATATCCCTACCTATCTATAACCCTCAATCCCATTAAATCCCATGTACTCATCCAGAAGTCTCTTAAAAGACTCCAGTGAGTTCGCCTCCTCCACCACCACCGACGGCAGCCGATTCCACTCACTCACCACCCCCTGACATCTCCTCTGTACCTGCTCCCCAGCACCTTAAACTTGCGTCCTCTCGTAGTGACCATTTCGAGAATCCACCCTATCTATACCTCTCAGCATTTTATAAACCTCTATCAGGTCACCTCTCAATCTTCGTCTCTCCAGGGAGAAAAGACCGAGCTCCCTCAAACTATCCTCATAAGGCATGCCTCCCAATCCAGGCAACATCCTTGTAATATTCTCCCATAGTTGAAGAAGGCAGCTCATCACCATCTTCTCAAGGGCAATTAACAGGGAACAAAGACCAGTACAGCCCTTCAAACCTGTGCTGATCATAACGCCCTAACGAAACTAAAAACAAACCTTCTGCCCTTACTCGGTCCCTATCCCTCTATTCCCTCCCTATTCATGCACCCACCCAGATGCCTCGTAAATGTTGCTAATGTGCCTGCTTCCACATCCCCTCTGGTAGCGCGTCCCAGGCAGGTGAGTTATAGTGTTCTATGTTCTATTGCTGTATTCTGGATGGCACAGTGGCACTGTGGTCTCACAGTGCCAGGGACCCAGGTTTGACTCCCCGTTTGGGTCACCCTCTGCATAGAGCCTGCACGTTCTCCCTGTCTACATGGGTTTTCTCCGGGTGCTCCGGTTTCCTCCCACAGTCTGAAAGACGTGCTGGTTAGGGTGCATTGGCCGTGCTAAATTCTCCCTCAGTGTACCTGAACAGGCACTGGAGTTGACAGGTTGACATGCCACCGCTCTGCACATCTCGCTTAAACTTTCCCCCTTTCACCTTCAACCTGCACTGTCTTGTAATTAACCCTTCCATCCGGGGAAAAAGCCTCTGACCATCCATAGAATCCCTACGGCACAGAAGGAGGCCATTCGGCCCATCGAGTCTGCACTGACCACAATCCTACCCAGCTCCTATCCCCATAACCACATGCGTTTACCCTCGCTAGTACCCCTGTCGATAAGGGACAATTTAGCATGGCTAATCCACCTAACCCGCACATCTTTGGACTGCGGGAGGAAACCCACGCAGACACGGGGAGAATGTGCAGGCTCCACGCAAACAGTGACCCAAGCCGGGAATCGAACCCGGGGGTCCCTGGCGCTGAGAGGCAGCAGTGCCAACCACTGTGCCACCGCGCTGCCCCTGTGCCCTTCCAGTTTACCGCAATAAGCTGGCAACAGCCAGCACTGCCTAGGACCCCCTGCTCAGCTGCAGCAACTGAGGGGCTACATCGGGGAATCATTTTAGCTCCTTAGCAGCCTAGTGTTTTAACAACAGCTGCCTCCCCGCCCCCAGCCCTGCGCCCTGTGCCCTCCACTCCGTTCCCCCAGCTGGTCCCTAACCCACCACCCAGGGATCAGCCAAAGCTTATCTCCTGCGTCAGATTCTGAGAAGCCAGGCTGACTACAACGTTGGCTTAAACCTGATTTGGTCGTTCGGTGTTATTGGACCATCACGTAAAAATCCTCTTACCTGCGTTTCGGGAAAGCTGTTTGTTTGGCAGAGTATAACACGAGGGATTAATTAGAATCTGCTGTCAATGGGGGCTGCCCGTATAAACATTAGGCCGATATTATAATAGGGATTCATTATTTAGATAGCTGTTCAAATCTAATAAGGCTTCAATATATTAAAGGGAATTATGAGATTCGAACGGATTATTTTTGGAAAAAAATAACTCGGAGGGAATAATTTGCTGTGTTACTGGTTGCCAAACCATAACTTATACTGATGCACAAAATAATAGTTACTGAAGTCAGGTCTATTAACTGATTTAAAACATTTTTAAAAAAATCAGGGTGTATTTCTACGACACAAAATCCATTCCACAAAAACACAGCTAAATTAAGACAAAATTGATAATATTTAGTAATATAATTGACAAGTTGGGCCGAAGGGCCTGTTTCTGTGCTGTAAACTTCTCTGACTCTAAGACTCCATGTAAACTTCATTTTAAAATTCACCGATGCTTAAGAAATGAAGGAATGTAGGAACAGGAGGAGGCCATTCTGCCCCTCTGGGTTCTGTTCTCCCATTCAATGAGATACAAGTAAGGAAACAGGCCCTGCGGCCAAACGTGTCCATGCCACCCAGATTTTACCACTGAACTAGTCCCATTTGCCCCCATTGGGCCCATATCCCTCTACACCCATCTTACCCATGTAACCGTCTAAATGCTTTTTAAAAGACAAAATTGTACCCGCCTCTACTACTGCCTCTGGCAGCTCGTTCCAAGCACTCACCACCCCACCGTGTGAAAAAATTACCCCCCTGGACACTTCTGTATCTCTCCCCCTCTCACCTTAAATCGATGCCCTCTAGTTTTAGACTCTGACAAAGGGTCACCCAGGCTCGAAATATTGGCTCTATTCTCTCTTCGCAGGTGCTGTCAGACCCGCTGACGTTTTCCAGCATTTTCTGTTGTTTTAGTTTCCAGCATCCGCAATATTTCGCTTCTGTTCTTATCTTGAAGCCTGGTTAACAAACTTCTGAGAGCCTCCCACTTACCAGTTGTTCCTTTGCCTTCCCCCGGACTGCCCAAACTGCTTTTGAAAGTTTCTGTCGAGTACCATCAGGATTGGCCTTGCTCCAGTTTAGAATTTTAACCTTTGGGCCAGACCTATCATTCTCCATAGCTATCTTAAAACTAACAGAATTATGGTCACTGCTCCCAAAGTGATCCCTCACTAACACTTCTATCACCCGCCCTTCCTTATTTCCCAAGAGGAGGTCAAGTTTTGCCCCCTGTCTAGTCGGGCCATCCACAGACTGAATGAGAAACTCCTCCTGAGTACATTCAACAAATTTCTCTCCATCCAATACTACGGCTGTCCCAGTCAATGTTGGGAAAGTTAAAATCTCCGTCTATTACCACCCTAATTTTCTTGGAGCTATCTGTAATCTCCTTACATACTTGTTCCTCAATTTCCCGCTGATTATTTGGTACAACCCTATCACAGTGATTTACCCCCTTCTTACTTCTCAGTCCTACCCAAATAGACTCGGTGGCCGAACCCTCAGATACGTCAGCTGTCAGTCCCTCCGTGATATTCTCCCTAATCAAAAATACAACTCCCCCTCCTTTCTTACCTCCTGTTTTATACTTCCTACAGCATCTGTGCCCTGGAACTGATTAATAAGGGGGTCACGGGTTATGGGGAAAAGGCAGGAGAATGGGGATGAGAAAAATATCAGTTATGATTGAATGGTGGAGCGAACTCGATGGGCCGAGTGGCCTAATTCTGCTCCTATGTCTTATGCAATATTGAGCTGCCAGTCCTGTCCCTCCCATAGCCATATTTCAGTAATTGCTATAATGTCCCAGTCCCACATGCCCATCCATGCCCTGAGTCCATCTGCCTTGCCCATCAGGCCTCTCGCATTGAAATAAATACAGTTTAATCTGGACCTCTCTTGCTCCCTGCCCTCTCCTGCCTGACCTGTCTAGTACTAGGATTACTGACATTGCCTCCCATCCACTGACTCTGCCTACAATTCCCGGCGCCTCGGCAAAGCAGCCAGCGTAATTAAGGACCCCACGCACCCCGGACATTCTCTCTTCCGCCTTCTTCCATCAGGAAAAAGGTACAAAAGTCTGAGGTCACGTACCAACCGACTCAAGAACAGCTTCTTCCCTGCTGCTGTCAGACTTTTGAATGGACTTAACTTGCATTAAGTTGATCTGTCTCTACTGTATAGGGCATTGGTGAGGCCGCAGCTGGAGTACTGTGTGCAGTTTTGGGCGCCGCACCTGCGCAAGGATATTTTGGCCTTGGAGGGAGTGCAGAGGAGGTTTACTAGGCTGATACCGGAGTTGAGGGGGTTGAGCTATGAGGAGAGGCTGAATAAACTAGGCTTGTACTCGTTAGAGTTTAGAAGAATGAAGGGAGATCTCATTGAGACGTATAAGATGATGAATGGGATGGATAGGATAGAGGTGGAGAGACTCTTCCCGATCAAAAAAGACAGTAGGACTAGGGGGCACAGCCTCAAGATAAAGGGGAGGCGGTTTAGAACGGAGTTGAGGAGGAACTTCTTCACTCAAAGGGTGGTGAATCTCTGGAATTCTCTGCCCGTTGAAGTGGTGGAGGCTGCCTCGCTAAATATTTTTAAGAAGCGGGTTGATGGGTTTTTGATAAGAGAGGGGATTAAGGGTTATGGGGAGAAAGCGGGAAAGTGGAACTGAGCAGCGACAGATCAGCCATGATCTTATTGAATGGCGGGGCAGGCTCGAAGGGCTAGATGGCCTACTCCTGCTCCTATTTCTTATGTTCTTATGTTCTTATGTGACTATAACACTACATTCTGCACTCTCTCCTTTCCTTCTCTATGAACGGTATGTTTTGTTTGTATAGCGCACAAGAAACAATACTTTTCACTGCATGTTAATTCATGTGACAATAGTAAATCAAATCAAATTTACTATTTAACATGATCGCTTTGACTTCTGTGTTGTCCTCAGCCTTCTTTTCTGTCTCCCTACTGCTTTGGGTCCCAACCCCCTGCCCCCTAGTTTAAACCGTCCCGAGTGACTCCAGCAAATCTCCCCACCAGGATATTAGTTATGAGGAGAGATTGAATAAACTGGGATTATTCTCCTTGCAAAGATGGAGACTGGGGGTGGGGGGGTGACTTAATAGAAGTTTACAAAATTATGAGGGGTGTAGATAGGGTGAACATTTGGAATCTTTTTTCCCAGGACAGAAATGACAATTACAAGGAGGCGCAAGTTCAGGGTGAGGAGGGAAAGGTTCAGTGGAGATGTACGGAATAATTCACAAGGATGTTGCCGGGACTTGAGAAGCTGAGTCACAGAGAGAGATTGAATAGGTTAGGACTTTATTCCCTGGAGCGTAGAAGAATGAGGGGAGATTTGATAGAGGTGTGTAAGATTTTGATGGGTATAGATAGAGTGAATGCAAGCAGGCTTTCTCCACTGAGGCTAAGGGAGAAAAAAACCCCAGAGGGCATGGGTTAAGGGTGAAAGGAGAAAAGTTTAAAGGGAATATTGGGGGGGCTTCACACAGAGAGTGGGGGGAGTGTGAATAAAGTGGTAAATGCGGGGTCACTTCTAACATTTAAGAGAAACTTGGACGGGTTCATGGATGAGAGGGGTGTGGAGGGATATGGTCCAGGTGCAGGTCAGTGGGACTAGGCAAAAAATGGTTCGGTACAGACAAGAAGGGTTTAGGGTTTCAGCCACCACCCTCCAACTCAGGCAGTGAATTCCCACCACCCTCTGCATAAGTGAAATTCTTCCTCATATTCCCTCTACACCTACTGCTACTTATTTTGAATCTATGTCCCCGAGTTCTCGAATTGCCCACCAAGGGAAACAATTTTACCCTGTCCCCCTCTATTCTTCTTCCCCTCGTAATTTTCTACACCTCTATCAAGTCACCCCTCAGCCCTCTTTGTTCCGAGGAAAATACCACCTACCAACCGACTCAAGAACAGCTTCTTCCCTGCTGCCATCAGACTTTTGAAGGGATCTACCTCAGCCTAAGTTGATCTTTCTCTACACGCTAGCTACACTCTACACCCTACATTCTGCACTCCCTCCTTCCCTCCTCTATGAAGAAACAATACTTTTCACTGTATAATAATACACGTGATAATAATAAATCAAATCAAGAATCAAAACCCCAACCTATCCAATCTCTCCTCATAGCTTAACTATTGGAATGCTTTTATAACAAAGTTTAAAGTAAATTTGAGGATGTGCATCATCAACTGTTACCATGACAATTTCACATTTTAACTTGCTTGGACTATTCCTAGGTGAACCTTTGCCATCTTGTTTTTGTTGCCTCCAGATTCGCAAATGCGACGTGAGAGAAACCTTTCCCACCCAGCGAGTGGTTGGGGTCTGGAATGTTCTGGAGGGAGGTTCAATCGAGGCATTCGAGATGGCATTATTTACGGGGGGGGGGGATTTCCTGTTCCGCCCTCCATGGGAACCATAGTGAGCGGGGGAGGACGGACCATGCAAATGTCCATTCGCCTCTGTGATAACGTCAGCCAGGAAATTGGGCATTGATCATGGAGCAATCAGTTATTGCAGTAATGTGTTCCAGATTTTTATCATGAGGTGGGCTTGCCAGAGTATGAGCTACCTGATGAATCCTAATTAATGGTTAAATCAGGGATCCTCATGCTCCCTATTTAAAGCAGGTATGTCAGACTCTCAGCCTGCATTCAGCAGGGAGCAACTGGAGAGCTGGCTGATGTATGGTGTAAATAAAGTAACTTGGTGACGGGACTTTCACCTCCGGGGAGTTATTACAACCTTGGGCGGGGATTTTCCGGTTTTGGGGGTGAGCGCGGCTGGAAAATCCCACCCACAGTGTGCAGGGTTACGGGGAAAAGGTTAGGAGAATGGCTCTATGTCAAAATAGTCATTTGGTGGGTGAGTGCAGATGTGATGGGCCAAATGGCCTCTTGGGCCATAAAACCTCTGTGATTGTTGACACTGTCAATGCTCCCCTCTCTGTCTTCCCAACTTTATTCACCTTTATCATCACAAAGTGCAAAGTACATAAGCACAATATTAAAAGCAAAAACCTCAACATTAACATCAGACAATATATATCTAGAAAACAGACTCTGTATCTCATAACTCTTCTAAAAGTCACTTTCAGCATTCACAACAAAGTCACCTAAAGCATTCCAAGTATAAACAACACTATGTGAAAAAAAATTGCAAATCATAGAATCTGCACAGTGTGGAAGGAGACCATTCGGCCCATCGAGTCTGCACCGACTCTCTAACAGAGTCCCTTTCCCAGGCCTTCTCCCCTTCTCTATATTCATAAACCCACACATTTATCATTTACCAATCTACCAAAAGGGATTGGTATAGGTTAGTGGGTCATTGTTTTTGTAACTGGTCGGCGCAACATTGTGGGCCGAAGGGCCTGTTCTGCGCTGTAATGTTCTATGTTCTATGTTCTATGTACCTAACCGACACATCTTAGGACATTAATGGGCCATTTGGCAAGGCAGATCCACCTAACCGATACATTTTTAGAGCTTGGGAGGAAACCGGAGCACCCGGAGGAATCCTACCCAGACACGGGGAGAAAGTGCAGACTCCACACAGACACACCCAAGGCCAGAATTGACCCGGATCCCTGGTGCATCCTAGCAACGTTTAAAGAGTAGCTTACCAAAGATTCCTTTTTAACATAGGAACAGGATTAGACCATTCATCATCCCTCAAACCAATCTGTACTAAAAAGCATTGGCCAGCAAGACTAAGGAAAATCCCAAGGCTTTATATACATGTATAAAGAGCAAGGAGATAGCCAGGGAAAAGGTTGGCCCACTCAAGGACAAGGGAGGGAATCTATGTGTGGATCCAGAGGAAATGGGTGAGGTATTAAACGAGTACTTTGCGTCAGTATTCACCAAAGAGAAGGAGTTGGTGAATGATGAGTCTGGGAAAGGATGTGTAGATAGTTTGAGTCATGTTGAGGTCAAAAATGAGGAGGTATTGGGGTTCTTGAGAAACATTAAAGTAGACAAGTCCCCAGGGCCTGATGGGATATACCCCAGAATACTGAGAGAGACAAGGGAAGAAATTGCTGGGGTTTCGAGAAAAATCTTTGTATCTTCACTGACTACAGGGGAGGTCCCAGAGGATTGGAGAATAGCCAATGTTGTTCCATTGTTTAAGAAGGATAGCAAGAATAATCCAGGTAATTACAGGCTTGTGAGCCTTACACCAGTGGTAGGGAAATTATTGGAGAGGATTTTCCGAGACAGGATTTATTCCCTCTTGGAAATAGGTGGATGTATTAGTGAGAGGCAACATGGTTTTGTGAAGGGGAGATCCTGCCTCACAAATTTGATCGAGTTTTTCAAAGAAGTGACGAAGATAATTGATGAGGGTAGGGCAGTGGATGTTGTCTACATGGATTTCAGTAAGGCCTTTGACAAGATCCCTCGTGGCAGAATGATACAGAAGGTGAAGTTGCATGGGATCAGAGGGAGCTGGCAAAGTGGATACAAAACTGACTCAGTCAAAGAAGACAGAGGGTAGCAGTGGAAGGGTGCGTTTCTGAATGGAGGACTGTGATAAGTGGTGTTCCTCAGGGATCAGTGCTGGGACCTTTGTTGTTTGTAATATATATGAATGATTTGGAGGAAAATGTAACTGATTTGATTAGCAAGTTTGCAGAAGACACAAAAGTTGGTGGATTTGCGGATAGCGATGAGGACCATCAGAGGATACAGCAGGATATAGATCGGTTGGAGACTTGGGTAGAGAGATGGCAGATAGAGTTTAATCCAGATGAATGTGAGGTAATGCATTTCGAAAGGTTTAATACAGATAGGAAATATATAGTAAATGGCAGAAGAGTATTGATAGGCAAAGGTATCTCTGGGTTTACAGGTCACTGAAAGTGACAACGCAGGTGGAGAAGGTAGTCAAGAAGGCATATGACATGCTTACCTTCATCAGCCGGGGCACTGAGTTTAAAAATTGGCAAGTCATGTTGCAGCTTTATAGAACCTTAGTTAGGCCGCACTTGGAATATAGTGTTCAATTCTGGTCGCCACACTACCAGAAGGATGTGGAGGCTTTGGAGAGGGTACAGAAAAGATTTACCAGCATGTTGCCTGGTATGGAGGGCATTAGCTATGAGGAGAGGTTGGAGAAACTTGGTTTGTTCTCACTGGAGGTTGAGGGATGACCTGATTGAGGTCTACAAGATTATGAGGGTCATGGACAGAGTGGATAGTCAGAAGCTTTTTCCCAGGGTGGAAGAGTCAATTACTAGGGGGGCACAGGTTTAAGGTGCGAGGGGCAAGGTTTAAAGGAGATGTACGAGGCAAGTTGTTTTACATGGAGAGTAGCGGGTGCCTGGAACTCGCTGTTGGGGGGGGGAGAAGTGGAAGCAGGTATGATGGTGACATTTATGGGGCGTCTTGACAAATAATGAATAGGATGGGAATAGAGGGATATGGTCCCCGGAAGGGTAGGGGGTTTTAGTTCAGTCGGGCAGCACGGTCGGTGCAGTCTTGGAGGGCCGAAGGGCCTGTTCCTGTGCTGTAATTGTTCTTTGTTCCTTGTATGTTAACTGCATCGACCCACCTTGATGCTGTAGTTCTCAATACAGCAAAAACCTATCGGTGGGAACCTGGAGCATAGTCAAATGCATTGTATAAAAGAAGGAACTTCTTTACATGAATAAATAACAAAGTTTAACAATAACAGTAATAACTATGAAAACTGGAGCACTTAAAACAGGTCTTGCTTGCGGAAAACTCTCTCAGAGGCTGAAAAGCCCTCCAAAACCCGCACACGCTCAGATCGCTCAGTAGATATAAAAATCTCACAGAAGAAAGGCTTATAAGAACATTCTGTACTCAAAATAACATTCTGTAAAGTTTACTTGTGTCTCAAGTGAGCTTACATTAACACAGCAATGAAGTTACTGTGAAAATCTCCTAGTCACCACATTCCAGCGCCTGTTCGGGGTACACAGAGGGAGAATTTAACATGGCCAATGCCTCTCAGCAGCACATCATTCAGAGGAAACTGACACAGAAACAGGCAGAATGTCCAAACTCCGCACAGACAGTGACCCGAGCCAGGAATCGAACCCAGGTCCCCGTCACTGTGAGGCAGCAGCACTAACCACCGTGCCATCGCATTACTATCAGTCTCAGGCTGGAAAGTTTTAATTCATTCCAACCTCTCACAGGGCGAGCGTGTCCCAGATTATCACAAGTTTTGTATCAGGAAGGGCTCTGCTGACATCACCTCAAGATATTTTCTTGGTCAAATTCTGGAACAAATCAGTTTCTTTACTGACTCACCCACCGCCCAAAACTAAAAAGTATTTTTTGAATGGAGATTACATAAGAACATCAGAGCATGGGGAGGAACAAAGAACAAATAGTGGCAGATTTACACTGTTTCCCCATCTCAGTGCTAGATCACCAATACTAAATTTCCAAAGTGAATGCAACAAACACTGATTTGATTTATTATTAAGATAAAAGGGGGGCGGTTTAGAACGGAGTTGAGGAGGAACTTCTTCACTCAAAGGGTGGTGAATCTCTGGAATTCTCTGCCCGTTGAAGTGGTGGAGGCTGCCTTGCTAAATATTTTTAAGACGCGGGTTGATGGGTTTTTGATAAGAGAGGGGATTAAGGGTTATGGGGAGAAAGCGGGAAAGTGGAACTGAGCAGCGACAGATCAGCCATGATCTTATTGAATGGCGGGGCAGGCTCGAAGGGCTGGATGGCCTACTCCTGCTCCTATTTCTTATGTTCTTGTGTTCTTGTATGTATTGGGATAGAGTGAAAAGTATCGTTTCTTATGTGCTATACAGACAAAGCATACCATTCATAGAGTACATAAGGGAGAAGGAAAAGAATGGGTGCCGATTGTAGTGTTACAGTCATAGCTAGGGTGTGGAGCCAGATCATAGAATGGAGGCCATTCAGCCCATCGAGTCTGCACCGACCACAATCCCACCCAGGCCCTATCCCCGTAACACCTTAGCTAGTCCTCTGACACTAAGGGGCAATTTAGTATGGCCATTCAGCCTAACCCGAACATATTTGGAATGTGGGAGCAAACCAGAGGAAACCCACGCAGACACGGCGAGAATGTGCAAACTCCACACAGACAGTGACCCGAAGCTGGGAATTGAACCCGGGTCCCTGGCGCTATGAGGCAGCAGTGCTAACCACTGTGCCATGTGATCAATATTAAGATCAACTTAATATCAGGTAATTCCATTCAAAAGTCTGACGGCAGCAGGGTAGAGGCTGTTCTTGAGTTGGTTAGTGTGTGTCAGGAGTGTAATGGAGTATTCCCCAGTTGCCTGGATGAGTGCAGTTCCAACAACATCTCAAGATGTTCACACCTTGGACAAAACAGCCAGCTTGATTGGCACCATATCGACATTCACTCCCTCCACTACTGACACACGGTGGCAGCTGAGTGATCTACAAGATGCACTGCACCAAACATCCTTCAACTGGATCACCCAAACACATGATCTTTACCATCTAGAAGGACAAGGGCAGCAGATGCCTGGGAACACCACCACTTGGAGGTTCCCCTCCAAGCCACTCACCACCCCGACTTGGAAATGTATCGCCGTTCCTTCGCAGTCGCTGGGTCAAAATCCTGGAACTCCCTCCCTAACAGCACCGTGGGTGTACCTACGCCACTCGGACCGCAGCGGCTCAAGAAGGCAGCTCACCACCACCTTCTGAAGGGGCAATTAGGGATGGGCAATAAATGCTGGCCTAGATAGCGACACCCACATCCTGCAAACAAATAAATTTAACACCTCTCAGCTCCGCATTTCATGAGTGAATGAACATGGTAGACATTCTTTACACAAATATACTTTAGGTGTCAGTGTTGGCTCAGTTATAACAAATCCCTGAGTCAGGAGGTTGTAGGTTAAATTCACACTGCAGCACTATTCTCAGCTGACATTCTGCAGCACTTGAGGGATTGCTGCACTTTCGGAGGAACGGTTTACTGGATGAGATACTGAGCTGCAACTGTCTGCCCTCACAGGTCTATGTGAAGGGATGACACGGTGGCACAGTGCTTAGCACCGCTGCCTCACAGAGCCAGGGACCCAGGTTCGAATCCTGACTTGGGTCAGTGTCTGTGCGGAGATTGCACATTCTCCACGTGTCTGTGTGGGTTTCCTCCGGGTACTCCAGTTTCCTCCCACAGTCCAAAGATGTGTGGGTGAGGTGGATTGGCCCCTTAATGTCAAGGGGACTAGCTGGGGTAAATGCAAGGAAACGTAGGGATCGGGCCTGGGTGGGATTTTGACTCGATGGGCCAAATGGCCTCCTTCTGCATTGTAGGATTCTATGAAGAACCTCACTAGTACCATTTTGAAGAATATCAGTGGAATTCTTCCAGGCTAACTTTTATCCCTCAACCAATATCACTAAAAATAATGACTTAGATATTGTCCGTAGAATTTCTATGGTACAGAAGAAGGCTCTTTGGCCCGTTGAGCCTGCACTGACAACAATCCCACCAGACACTATCCCCGTAACCCTGCTAACACATTTACCTTGCTAATTCCACTAATACTAAGACACATTTAGCATAGCAATCTTTGGACTGTGGGAGGAAACCGAAGGTTGGAACGACGCAGGTTGAGGGGCGACCTGATAGAAGTCTACAAGATTATGAGGAGCATGGACAGAGTGGATAGTCAGAAGCTTTTTCCCAGGGTGGAAGAGTCAATTACTAGGGGGCACAGGGTTAAGGTGCAAGGGGCAAGGTTTAAAGGTGATGTATGAGGCAAGTTTTTGACATAGAAAATAGTGGGTACTTGAAACTCGTTGCCGGGGGAGGTAGTAGAGGCGGATAGGGTAGTGACTTCTAAGGAGCGTCTTGACAAATACGCAAATAGGATGGGAATAGAGGGATATGGTCCCCGGAAGAGTCGGAGGTTTTAGTTAAGTCGGGCATCATCATGGGTGTGGGGCTGAAGGGCTTGTTCCTGTGATACAATTTTCTTTGTTCTTTTGTTCTTTGTTCACCCAGAGGAAGCCCACACGGACACAGGGAGAACATGCAAACTCCACACAGACAGTGACCCAAGGCTGGAATTGAACCTGGGTCGCTGGAGCTGTAAGGCTGTGGTGCCAATCACTGTGCCACCATGCCAGCCTTAAATAGCAGTGAACAACAACTGTTACGATCCCAACCGATGTTCCAATGGAACCCAGCTTCACAAATCCTAAGTTTTGTTTCCTTCTTGAAGACATGGATGAATTGACTCACACAACTGCCGATTCACTTTTAACAAAATAATAAAACTTTGTTACTCAAGAAGAGATTAACTAAAATACTTTACCCCAACTCTACTTCACAGAAAACAATTAGCCTCACTGGAACTCTGGCTTCCACACCAGGATTTCCAATCATCACTCTCGAAGAACACGTTTTGAAATCTTCTCTCACGTGAGGCTTTCTCTTGTATGTCTTTGCCAAGGATTCACAACCAGGTTTTCAACCTCTCCTTTTAGATTTCCTCTTCCTTTGCATTCAAGCTTTCACATAATCTCTCAGGTACCCAGGCATGCCAATAGAATGCCACTGCCTCACACGATGCTTTAAGGTGTTACCAACCTTAGGATTACTTCAGATATCCGCTTTCTCACTAGTCTTGTGTTTCACAGGGAACCTCTTCTACCCTGGTCACCAAAGCCAGAGGCTCCCTTGGTCAAACCCTGGGTATCGAAACATTAAATTCAGAAGTTGGTACAGATGAAGCTGACACCTGCCTGTCTCTTGGATCTGCGTCTACCTCTTACACAAGGGGGCCAACATGCTTCTTCACTCAAGAGCCCCTTGCTCCCGCCACACATGAGACCAGCCCCATCTTCTCCATAACCTTCCCTAGCACCAAGGCAGATCCGCAGCGAAAATTCCTCACTGCCATGAGGTTGTCAACATTAAATGATCTTTCCCCTTTCTGAGAGTCACGGTACTCAGGGCAGTATGGTGGCACAGTGGTTAGCACTGCTGCCTCACAGTGCCAGGGACCCAGGTTCGATTCCCAGGTTGGGTCTCTGTGTGGAGTCTGCACGTTCTCCCCATGTCTGCATGGATTTCCTCCTATAGTCTGAAAGAGCATTGACCACGCTAAACAAAATTGGTGGAAAGGCAAATTGTGCGGAGGGTGGTGAGAGTCTACAGAAGGATCTAGATAGGCTGGGCGAATGGGCCAGGAAATGGCAAATGGAATTTAATGTTGGCAAGTGCGAGGTGGTCCACTTTGGTAGGAAGAATGGTAGGAAGGACTATTACTTACATGGCGAAAAACTGCAGCAGGCGACGGTGCAGAGGGACCTCGGGGTCCTTGTGCATGAGTCGCAAAAACCCAGCTTGCAGGTGCAGCAGGTGGTCAGGAAGGCGAATGGGACGCTGGCCTTCATAGCGAGGGGGATTGAATATAAATGTAGGAAGGTCTTGCTGCAGCTGTATAGGGCATTGGTGAGGCCGCAGCTGGAGTACTGTGTGCAGTTTTGGGCGCCGTACTTACGCAAGGATATTTTGGCCTTGGAGGGAGTGCAGAGGAGGTTTACTAGGCTGATACCGGAGTTGAGGGGGTTGAGCTATGAGGAGAGGCTGAATAAACTGGGCTTGTACTCGTTAGAGTTTAGAAGAATGAGGGGAGATCTCATTGAGACGTATAAGATGATGAATGGGATGGATAGGATAGAGGTGGAGAGACTCTTCCCACTCAGAAAGGATAGGAGGACTAGGGGACACAGCCTCAAGATAAAGGGGGGGCGGTTTCGAACGGAGTTGAGGAGGAACTTCTTCACTCAAAGGGTGGTGAATCTCTGGAATTCTCTGCCTGTTGAAGTGGTGGAGGCTGCCTCGCTAAATATTTTTAAGACGCGGGTTGATGGGTTTTTGATGAGAGAGGGGATTAAGGGTTATGGGGAGAGGGCGGGAATGTGGAACTGAGCCACGACAGATCAGCCATGATCTTATTGAATGGCGGGGCAGGCTCGAAGGGCTAGTTGGCCTACTCCTGCTCCTATTTCTTACGTTCTTATTATGTTCTCCCTCAGTGTACCTGAACAGGTGCCGGAGTGTGGCGACTAGGGGATTTTCCACAGTAACTGCATTGCAGTGTTAATGTAAGCCTGCTTGTGACACTAATAAATAAACTTTAACATTTTATTCTTTCTGTGATGATTGCCTAACCTCCCCTACAAATTTGGGAACACTAAGTCTAAGTCAGGAACACAGGCACTGACCCATTAGCAACCCTACAGGCTGGCCCCAGTGCAGGGGAGAGCAAAACACATGCCAATCATAAAGGCAACAGCCTATAAGCCTGCTTCACCATGGAAGCCTTAAACGTCTACATGGCTCACTCCACCAACCCATTCGAATCGGGATGGTAGGGGGCTGATCTATGGCAAATGCCATTAGACTTGACGGAAGTCTGAAATTCATCAAATATACCTGACGAAGGGGCAAACCTCGAAAGCTAGTGGCGTTTACTACCAAATAAACCTGTCGGATTTTAACCTGGTGTTGTGAGACTTCTTACTGTGCCCACCCACTGGGTGCAGTTGCATCATTCAGATCAATATCTCCTCCACCTCCCCCCATGAATAACAGCACTGCTGCCTCACAGCGCCAGGGTCTCGGGTTCAATTCCGGCTTCAGGTCACTGTCTGTGCGGAGTCTGCACTTTCTCCCTGGGTTTCCTCCCACATTCCAAAGATGTGCGGGTTAGGTGGATCGGTCATGGTAAATTGTGTGTTAGTATCAGGGGGATTAGCAGGGTAGAATGTGTGGGGTTGTGGGAATAGGGCTGGGGTGAGATTGTGGTTGGTGCAGACTTGATGGGCCAAATGGCCTCCTCCTGTACTGTAGGGATTCTATGATTTTCTATGAATACCCACACCCCACCCACTGCAGTGTTCTCCCTCTGAGATAATCCCTGTGGGTTATATTCTTTCATTCTCATTGGCTGGAGGTTTAATGTTCAAATCCCCTACACAACCCACCACACTGCATCACTTCCACTTCCCCTCTCCCAGTGTCCTTCTCCTTTCCCTTTCCCTACTCGCTACTTCCCAAATTGCACCTCATTTTCCTCTTACTCACTCCTTCATATTGACACACCATCAAACCCTGCGCAACATGGAATGGCTGGCACTGCCACCTCTCGGCACCAGGGACCCAGGTTCGATTCCCAGCTTGGGTCACCGTCCGTGAGGATACGCGAGGTCCCCATCGACTCAAGAACAGCATCTACCCATCAGAATTTTGAATGGACCTACCTTATATTAAGTTGACCTTAATATGGATAAGTTGATCACTGGGCACAGTGGTTCACACTGTTGCCTCACAGCACCAGGGACCCAGGTTCGATTCCTAGTTTGGGTCACTGTCTGGGAATCTGCACATTCTCTGTGTGTGCATCTGTGGGATTCCTCCAGTTTCCTCCTACAGTCCGAAAGATGTGCTGGTTAGGTGCGTTGTCCATGCTAAATTCTCTACGTGTACTCGAACAGGCACCAGAGCGTGGTGACTAAGCGATTTTCACAGTAACTTCACTGCGGTGTTAATGCAAGGCTACTTGTGACACTAATAAATAAGCTTTAAGCTTAGAATAGTAATGCCACTGGACTGGTAATCTACATGCTTGGAGTTCAAATCCCAGTTTGGTGGACTTCTAATCAATTTTTAAGGAATTCTGGAATAGTATCAGTCACTGAAACTGTCATCAGTTGTTGGAAAAACCCATCTGCTTCACTAATGTCCTTGAGGAAAGGAAATCTACTGTCTTTACCCAGTCTGGCGTACATGACTAGACCCACAGCAACATGATTAACTCAGCCACACTCGAGGGCAATTAGGGATGGGCAAAAATGTCCATGAGCTATGAAACAACTGTTTTATTTCCACTATCTATGCAGTTTGCACATTCTCCCTATGTCTGCATGGGTTTCCTCCAGCTTCCTTCCACAGTCCAAAGATATGCAGGTTAGGTTGGACATGCTAAATTGCCCTCTAGTATTTTGGGATGTGTAGGTTAGAGGGATTAACAGGGGAAATATGTGGGGTTGTGAGGATGGAGGCCTGGGTGGAATTGTCGTTGATATAGGACTTAATGGGCCGAACAGCCTCCTCCTGTACTATAGGGATTCTATGATCCTAATTGCCAACTGTCAGAAAAACCCATCTGGTTCACTAACGTCCTTTAGGGAAGGAAATCTGCTGTCTTTACCTGGTTTGACCCTACATGCGACTCCAGAGCCAAAGCAACGTGATTGACTCTGAACTGCCCTACAACGGCAAATAGGGATGGGCAACAAATGCTGGCCAGTCGCACAAATAAAAAAAAGCAATGCATGCATATTAATTTGCTAAATTTATTTGAACAAATCAACTTAGAAATTCATTGCATTTTAACAAACTTTAGAACATGTAAACATACTTGCTATGTTTCTGAAACAGGTATAAATACATTTGTTTCACTTTAGTAATCAAGGTAATTACGAAAGCACAACAAATACCACGTCATAACCAATTAAGGCAGGTTACTGGGAGCATAATGACACTCATTATTGAAACTTTGCAAAAACCTTAGCAATCTGGTGTCATCAAACTAAGTAACAGTCATGACACAGTAGATTAGTGGACTAGGTACCATTAGTATCTGCTCGCTTAAACTTTATGCTCCGTTTCCCTTCACTGTGCAGCATGAACATTTTACACCCATTCAAAAAACAATAATCATGGCTTACGATGATCAGGCTAACTCAAGTAGGTGGTGTAAAATACCATGGTCCTCATCAATAAGAATGTACATTTGGTAAAGTTATTAAACAATGCACATGGCATAGCATGCACCAGTCATTCCTAACAATGCTCAGATGCCAACACCGCAGGGTAGAAACTGGAATCGTTTACCTGCAGGGTTACAGTTGAGGTTCTGACCGGGCTATTTCAGTTTAATGATTTACATTTTTTTTCTTTTTAACATTTGTGCTTTAACTCTGACCGCTATTTATAAACCTTTTGCTTCAAGTATATTCCCATTTGTTCTCATCCAATTCAATTTCCTTCCCCCCACACTCTTGTTAGCCTTCTTAACTCTGATGAACTGTGTGAAAGCATACACAATGAGGCTGTCGCACCAGCGGCAGTTTTGTCTGCTGCCATCAGGTTTTACGCTGCTTGGAAAAGTCTAGTGACTAACTATTGAGCAGTGTCAACTCCCACACCAGTTTTTTTTTTGGGGGGTGGTGGTGGTGGTTTTCGGCAGAACCAAACTGCAGGTCAGACGAAACCCGCTTGAACCAGCAGAGGGATGGCATCTGGAGATTGACTTTTTTAAGAACAAAAGAAAATATCTGTCTACACAGCTGGATAGTTTGCAGCGTGCTTCCAATGTTAAGTGGCGCTAAACATCTTCCCACCATACGCGACTGTTAATTTATCCCAACCGCCCACCCTCCTGGTGTTATGAATCTGCATTTAATGATTCTGATCACTTCCCTTTGTTATCTAAACACCTTTCTCTCTATACACTAAAGGTTAAGGCAGTAAAATGTTATTCCTGATAGATATTGTAATTCTGTCCACAAATATTAAAGCTATCTAAATATTTTTTCCCTTCCCCCCCGCCCCCACTTTATGCTCCACTGTTTGAACTCCCAGAGGATCTACATTTTTAACTGTATATGTTTCCGACGTGATGTGCTCACTGCAGTTTGGAGACCCTACCACTCTTTCCCAAGGACAACTGCAGCTTCTTAATTACTTTGATATCAAACCGAAGCTTGGGTGTGAGTGAGAGTGAGGGGTGGGTGTGGGGTGGGTGAGAATGAGGGGTGGGTGTGGGGTGGGTGAGAATGAGGGGTGGGTGTGGGGTGGGTGAGAATGAGGGGTGGGTGTGGGGTGAGTGTGGGGCGGAGAAAAAACAGAAAAGCATAACGCGCTCCCTAGACATTACCCTTCATTTGGCCAAGCTTCTGAATTTAAAAGTCAACTTGTGGTCGCAAATCTCTCGTGTGGAGCCAAATGGATATGATTTGGTTCTGCACAAATATTTCCCCAAACCCTTTTAAAAAAAAATTAAAAGAAACAAAGAAAATCACACGTTTCCTAGTGTCAACAAACTCAGGCCCAGCATGAAACTGGCTGTAGACAGCATCAGTGTGTTTCACTTGAAGTTTGTTACATGGTATCAAATCAAGTTTGCTCATGCACATTGCAATAAGTTTTAATAAAAATTACAGTCAAATTTTCTTCTATAAAATTCTGTACATTTTCACAAATTATTGCATAAACAGATTTTTTTTCTTCAAGATCATTTTGCATAACAACTGACCACTGAATACAAAAAAAAAGCTCATGTTTCCCTTCTAGCTTTCTTCTTCTTCTTGATCTGTTTCGGAGACTCCCAGTTCTCTTCAGATTTTGCTGGAACAGAGGAAACACAAGGTTGAGGTCTGGAGCACAGCGAGTCGTGATTATACACGTGCTTGGTCATCAGGAGGGTGAACATATCCATAGAACCCACAGTGCAGGAGGCCGTTCAGCCCATTGAGTTGGCACTGACTCTTAGCAAGAGCATCTTACCCACCCCACAGCCCCACACATTTCCTATGGCTAATTCATCCAACCTATACATCTTGGGACATGAAGGGGCAATTTAGCACGGTCAATCCACTCAACCTGCACATCCTTGGAGTGTGGGAGGAAACTGGAGCACACGGAGGAATCCCATGCAGACACGGGGAGAACATGCAGACTCTGCACAGTCACCAAACCTGGAATCGAACCTGGGTCCCTGAGTTCTAAGGCAGCAGTGATAACCACTGTACTGCTCCATTATGCAGCATTACCAGTGAGAGGTAGAAGGCCAACTAATTTCTACCCTCTCCTGTGAACTAAAGGACCCAACAGCTCCCCTCCACTCCCTCCAACTCACCCTGGGTTCTTGCTTTGGCCAAAATTAGAAAACGTGACTGTGATAACCCCACAAGGTCCATCAATCGTCACTGATTGCTCACCTTGTGGGGCTCGAGTACAAGTTCCCCTGGAACTGGCAGTGGCCTGCCAAGCCAGAACTCATTAGCTGAGCCTTTTATCAGGCAGACCCAAGACTGGGCCTGCTGAATGATGGTCTCAGGCAGGGACTGGTGAATGTAGACCAGTTTTGCTTTGCATTCTGTAATAAACTGTGTTCCTTTCCAGTCGGCCTCCCTGAGTCTTTACAGTAAGAAAGAGAGCAACCAAAGCCACAGCTTCCCTGGTGCCTGATTACAACATCATTGCTACAGCCCGCCTCATCAGCACAGTGGCCAAATCCCATCAGCGATCACTGGAGATTGGGTTGTCAGAAACAGCTGGTTACAATACTCCTGGGTGTTATGTTACACCCCATATTAAGGCAAAATAAAAAATACATCTTTAGACTGGCACTAACAACAGATTATGAAAGCAAACAAAAAGCTGCAAAAGCTTCTAGATTGCCACAAGTGAAACAGTCATCAACTTGACGGACTATTTCAGCCTCCCAATGCAGAAACAGATCAGCTGGTGCACACTGAGGTGATAATAATGGCCCAACATTTAGAAAGATTTCTATGACATTATATTCTGTTTTTTTTAAGTTCATTCACAAAGACTGCTTCAGTATCTGAGTCATCGTGAATGGTGCTGAACATCGTGCAGTCATCAGCGAACATCCCCAACTTTTGACCTGATGGATGGTAGGTCATTGGTGAAGCAGCTGAAGATGGCTGGACTGAGGACACTCCGTTGAGGGACTCCTGCAGAGATAACTGACCTCAAAACACCACAACGAGGACGGCATGGCAGCACAGTGATTAACACTGCTGTTTCACAGCGCCACAGGCCTAGGGTTCGATTCCCGACTTGGGTCACTGTGTGTGTGTGGAGTCTGCACGTTCTCCCCGTGTCTGCGTGGGTTTCCTCCTGGTGCTCCGGTTTCCTGCCACAGTCTGAAAGTTTTGGGGGGTCAGGTGGATTGACCATGCCAAGTTGCCCCTTAGTGTTAGGGGGATTAGCTAGGGTAAATGCAGTTGGTTATGGGGATAGACTCTGGGTGGGATTGTTGTCGGGGCAGATTTGATGGACTGAATGGCCTCCTGCATTGTAGGATTTCTATGATTCTATGAACTGTCAGATGTGACTTCAACCAGTGAAGAGCTTCACTGATTTCCATTAACTTTAATTTTGCTAGGGCTCTGTGATGCCTCACATGGTCAAATGTTGCCTTTGATGACAAGGGGAGTCACATCCTTCTCTGACATTCATTGCAGCGAAGCTGCGATAGGTTCACTACATAGTTGATGGGCTATTGGAACCCCTCAGAGTTCAAACCATGCCATATATATTTAAATTCCTACTTTGCTTCGGCTTAACGTGCTTTATAATTTGTTTGCTCTTAAGATCATAAGCACAAAATACCCTGGCCACATTTAGGTAGATTTAAAACACTGACCTTGTGAAGGAGGCAGGTTATTCTGTTTAGTGGCAGAGGCAGGTGACTCTGTCTCTGATAGTGTGTCTGGCACTTGGGAAGTGATATCCTGGGAAGAATTTTCCACAATTACAGCCGGCTCTTCAGTAATTTCTACCGGCTGTGCCTCTTCGACCTGTAAGGAGACAACAAAAAAAAAAGATTTGAGATTTAAATCTCCCTTCCCAGTCAGGAAGTGTGCGGTACAAGGTCCCGGTTCAATTCCCGTCTTGGGTCGCTGTCTGTGTGGAGTTTGCACATTCTTTCCGTGTCTGTGTGAGTTTCCTCCGGATGCTCCCATTTCTTCTCACAGTCCAAAGATGTGTGGGTTAGGTTGATTGCTAAACTGACCCGAGCAAGAGGCGGATTGGTGGGTTAAATGTGTGCAGTTGTGGAAATAGGGCCCGAGTGGGATTGTGGCTGGTACAGACCTGATGGGCCAAACGACCTCTTTTTGTACTGTAAGGATTCTATTTTTTTCTAAGTACGGATGAAGGATCCCATCTAAAATGTTTACAAAGAACAATACAGCACAGGAACAGGCCCTTCGCCATCCAAGCCTGCGCTGATCATGTTTACTTATCTAAACCAACCGCGTGTATCCCTCTATTTCCTGTTTGTTCACATGCCTAGCAAGGTAAATCTTAAATGTGGCTAACATATCTGCTTCAACCACCTCACTTGGCACTGCATCCCAGGCCCCCACCACCCTCGGTGTAAAAAACTTTCACTGAACCTTTCCCCCCTATCTTGAACTTGAGCCCCCTTGTAATGGTCATTTCTGCCCTGGGAAAAAACTTCCAACTGTTCACCCTATCTATACCCCTCATCATTTTATAAACTTCTATCAGGTCTTTACTCATCCTTCTCTTTCAACAACTTGCATCTGCATGGCAATGTAGGGTAATGTCCTCAGGCTCTTCAGAGGTTTAAAGATGTAAAGTCTAAAAAGGGCAGAGATTGGTAAAGGTGGAGATGCTGAAGCTTGGTGAGAAGGATTTATTTTAAGTGGGACAGGGAATGACAGGACACAGGGCCTAGACTGCTGAAGGCAAAGTTACAAACATCAGATAAAGGAATGTGGGAGAGGCCAAAGTTTGAATAACTTGCACTTTCAGAAAGTCTCCAACAGAAAGAGTTCTATAAATTTTGCTTGCCGGCAATGAGAGTGCCTGGCCTTTAAATAAAGCAACTGCGAGGCACATCTCACTGCTTTGTCAGGAGTGGACAATGTGATGCCAATCAAGTTGGCTGCTTGGTGCTGGATTGCGTAACCAGGATTTTGCATTGCCAAAACGTGACCTCTACCCCCTTGGAGATTAGTCCCCTGCATATGAAGGCCAGCAATTCAGTAACCTTCCTGATCATTTTCATCACCATTTCATGATGTTTTAATGAGCTGTTTGCCTGGACTCTCACGTCTATTTGCATATCCGCTATTTCTAATTTACCCTCATTTTAAGTCCAAAGCAGAAGAACAAACATTTGCTTGCACGGAAATCCATTTACCACGTTTGTCCCATTTATTTAAATCAACAAAGTACAGTGCAGGAACAGGCCCTTCACCCTCCAAGTGTGTGCCAATCGTGATGCCCTCACTAAACTAAAAAAACAAACCTTCTCCCCTTGTTCAGACCATATCCCTCTATTCCCGCCCTATTCATGTACCCATCTAGGTGTCTCTTAAAAATTGTTAATGTGCCTGCTTCCACTACCTCCTCTGGCAGCGCGTTCCAGACACCCACCACTCTGCATGAAAAACTGCCTCCACACATCACCCTTAAACTTTCCCTCTTTCACCTTGAACCTATGCCCCCCTGTAATTGACACTACCACCCTGGGAAAAAGCCTCTGACTATCCATCCCGTCTATGTCTCATAATTTTGTAGACCTCTATCAGGTCTCTGCTCAGCCTCCATGTTTCCAGTGAAAACAATCCAAGTTTATTTAACCTCTCCTGATAGCCAACACCCTCAACACCAGGCAACGTCCTGGTGAACCTTCTTTGTACTCTCTCCAAACTTCCACATTCTTCTGGTAGTGTGGTGACCAGAACTACACACGATACTCCAAATGCAGCCTAACCAAGTTTTTGTACAGCTACAACATGATTTCCCAACTTTTGTACTCAATGCTGATGAAGGCAAGCATGCCATTTGCTTTCTTAATCACTTTGGCTATCTGTGTTGTCACTTTTAGGAAACTATGGACTTGCACACCCAGATCCCTCTGTCTGTTAGTGTTCCTAAAGGTTCTGCCATTCACACGTAAATCTGATCCTCCAAAATGCATTGCTTTGCATTTGTTCAGGTTAAACTCCATCTGCCATTTCTGTGCCCAAGTCTCCAATCTATCCATATCCTGTTGCATCCTCTGACAATCCCCAGCACTATCAGCAACTCTGCCAATCTCCATGTCATCTGTAAATTTACCAATCAGATCCCCACATTTTCCTCCAGATCATTTATATATATATATACTACAAACAGAGGCTCCAATTCTGATCTCTGCAGAGCACCACTAGCTATAGATCTCCATTCTGAAAATCACCCTTCCACCATCTTCTATAACCAAGCCGGTTCTCTCTCCATCTAGCCAGCCCACCCTGAACCCTACGTGATTTTAGTTTTTGCACTAGTCTGTCATGTGGGACCTTGTCAAACGTCTTACTAAAGTCCACACAAACTACATCCACAGCGCTTCCCTCATCAATTACCTTTGTTATCTCTTCAAAAAACTCATTCAATTTGGTGAGACATGACCTTCCCCAAACAAAACCATGCTGCCTGTCACTAGCTAGCCCATATCCTTCCAAATATGCATGTATTCTGTCCCTTGGTTTCTTTTCCAAAAGCTTCCTCACCCCTGATACAGGCTCACTGGCCTATAATTTCCTGGACTATCCCAGCTTCCTTTCTTAAACAAGAGAATCTATTAATATCTCATTAATAGGTGGCACGGTGGCTAGCATTGCTGCCTCACAGTGCCAAGGACCTGGATTTAATTTAGCCTTGGGCGACTGTGCAGAGTTTGCATGCTCTCCTCATGTCTGCGTAGGTTTCCTCCCACAGTCTAAAGCTATATAGGTTAGGTTGACTGGCCGTGCTAAATTGCCCCTTAGGTTCAGGAGGACATGGGGATAAATACATGAGGTAACAGGGGTGGCACCTGTGTGGGGCTGTCGTCAGTGCAGGCTTGAATGGCTGAGGGGCCTCTTTCTGCACTGTCAGGATTCTATGATCTTTACGCCTACAATGTTTCTGTCTTTAGCAAGTATGCATATGTGGCTTCCAATCCTATCATCCAAGTCCCAATGAATAGAAGAACAGGTCTGAGGGACTAAATCATAGAATCCCTAAAATGCAGAACAAGGCCATTTGGCCCATCGAATCTGCACTGACCATAATCCCACCCGGCCCTATCCCCATAACCTCATGCATTTACCCCCTGACACTAAAGGGAAAATTAGCACAGCCAATCCACCTAAGCTGTACATCTTTGGACTGTGGGAGGTAACCAGAGCACCCTGAGGAAACCCACTCAGACACAGAGAGAACGTGCAAACTCCATGCAGACAATGACCCAAGCTGGGAGTCAAAGCCTGGTCCCTGGTGCTGTGAGGCAGCTGTGCCAACCACTGTGCCAACCCAATGGCCTACCCCTCTTTCAATAACAGTTACTTTCGAGTCAGCCATTTATTAAACATTGACATACTAGCTCTTACCTCAGTTGGTTCACTAGTGCATATTGTTTCAATAGGTGGAGCAGTCTCCTTTTCAGGCTGCTCTTGTACAGCAAGCTGCTCCTGGTCTCCACTAATGGATTCTCTCTCTTGCTCCTCGGTCTCCTTTTGTAAAAAGCAGAAAACGTTTAAACTAAGTGGAGAATTTTCCATCACACTCCTGCTTTCTGCCTCACAGATGATGGGCAGGCTTTGGGGAGTCAGGCAGTGAGTTACTCGCCGCAGTGTTAGCTTAAGTACGTGCTCAAGTTCTGGAGAAGGGTCTGGCTGCACATGAAGTTTCTGAGGGTGAAAAGCGTTAACACAGCTAAACTAACACATATTCAAATAAACTCTCCCATTTAGAAACATTGAAACCAGAAGCAGGAGGAGGCCATTCGGCCCTTTGCGCCTGCTCCACTATTTATTTTGATGATGGCCGATCACTGAATTCAATACTCTGATCCCCCCTTTCCTCCCATATCCCTTGATCCCTTTAGCCCCAAGAGCTATATCTAATTTCTTCTTGAAATCAGATAGTGTTTTAAGAACATAAGAACATAAGAAATAGGAGCAGGAGTAGGCCATCTGGCCCTTCGAGCCTGCCCCGCCATTCAATAAGATCATGGCTGATCTGTCGTGGCTCAGTTCCACTTTCCCGCCCTCTCCCCATAACCCTTAATCCCCTCTCTTATCAAAAACCCATCAACCCGCTTCTTAAAAATATTTAGCGAGGCAGCCTCCACCACTTCAACGGGCAGAGAATTCCAGAGATTCACCACCCTTTGAGTGAAGAAGTTCCTCCTCAACTCCGTTCTGAACCGCCCCCCCTTTATCTTGAGGCTGTGCCCCCTAGTCCTACTGTCTTTTTTGAGCGGGAAGAGTCTTTCCACCTCTATCCTATCCATCCCATTCATCATCTTATACGTCTCAATGAGATCTCCCCTCATTCTTCTAAACTCTAACGAGTACAAGCCTAGTTTATTCAGCCTCTCCTCATAGCTCAACCCCCTCAACTCCGGTATCAGCCTAGTAAACCTCCTCTGCACTCCCTCCAAGGCCAAAATATCCTTGCGCAGGTGCGGCGCCCAAAACTGCACACAGTACTCCAGCTGCGGCCTCACCAATGCCCTATACAGCTGCAGCAAGACCTCCCTACTTTTATATTCAATCCCCCTCGCTATGAAGGCCAGCATCCCATTCGCCTTCCTGACCACCTGCTGCACCTGCAGGCTGGGTTTTTGCGACTCATGCACAAGGACCCCGAGGTCCCTCTGCACCGTCGCCTGCTGCAGTTTTTCGCCACGTAAGTAATAGTCCTTCCTACCATTCTTCCTACCAAAGTGGACCACCTCACACTTGCCAACATTAAATTCCATTTGCCATTTCCTGGCCCATTCGCCCAGCCTATCTAGATCCTTCTGCAGACTCTCCACACCCTCCGCACAATTTGCCTTTCCCCCAATCTTGGTGTCATCAGCAAATTTCGACACCCTACACTCGGTTCCCTCCTCCAGATCATCTATATAAATGGTAAATAGCTGAGGCCCCAGCACCGACCCCTGGGGCACCCCACTAGTCACCAACCGCCAATCCGAATAGCACCCATTGACCCCCACTCTCTGCCTCCTATTTGACAACCAATCCTCTATCCACGCTAACACCCTACCCCCAACTCCATGTCCTCTGACCTTCTGCAGTAACCTCTTGTGAGGTACCTTATCAAACGCCTTCTGAAAATCCAGAAAGACCACATCCACCGGCTCTCCTCTATCCACCGCCCTAGACACATCCTCATAGAACTCCAGTAAATTTGTCAGACACGACTTCCCTTTAATGAAACCGTGTTGCGTCTGCCCTATCAAGCAATTCCCTTCAAGATGCCTCGCAATTTCCTCCTTAATGACGGATTCTAACATTTTACCTACCACAGACGTTAAACTAACCGGCCTGTAATTCCCCGCCTTTTGCCTGGCACCCTTCTTAAACAACGGCGTAACATTAGCCGTTTTCCAATCCTCCGGCACTTCCCCGGAATCCAGCGACGTCTGGAAAATAACCACCAAGGCATCCACTATCACCTCCGCCATTTCTTTCAGAACCCTCGGATGCATTCCATCCGGTCCTGGGGACTTGTCCACAATCAGCCCCTCCAGTCTGTCGCGCACCACCTCTCTAGTAACAGTAATGTCATTAAGACCCTCCAGTCCTACCACCTTTCCATCGCTAACACCCGGCAAATTATTCACGTCCTCCTCCGTGAAGACAGAAACAAAAAAGTTATTCAAGACCTTAGCCATATCCCCATCCCCTACCACTAGGTCCCCTTTCTCATCCGCTAAGGGACCAACGTTCACCCTAGCCAGCCTCTTCCTTTTTATATATTTATAAAAACTCTTGCTATCCTTTTTTATATTAAGCGCTAGCCCAGCTTCATAGCTTCTTCTACCCTCCTTTATCAACTTTTTTGTCAATCTTTGTTGACATTTAAACCTTTCCCAATCCTCTTCTCGCCCACTGCTCTTAGCTACTCTAAATTCCTCCGCTTTTAATTTAACACTTTCCTTCACCTCCTTCGTTATCCACGGCTTATTACCTCTCTTCCTACTGTCCTTTTTAACCATCGGAATAAATTTCTGCTGAGCACCAAGAAAGATCTCCTTAAAGATCCTCCACTGCTCCTCAGCAGACCTACCTTCCAACGCGCTCCCCCAGTCCACATTCGCCAATTCTTCTCTCATCCTACCATACTCCCCTCTATTCAAACAAAGGACACGTGTCCGGGAACCCACTTTCTCCTCCTCCATCTGCAACAGAAACTCCACCATACAATGATCACTCTCTCCAAGAGGATCCTTCACCTCAAGGTCCCTAATTCTACCCGCCTCATTACATAGCACCAGATCCAAGATAGCTCGCTCCCTCGTCGGCTCCAACACACACTGTTCCAGGAAACTATCCCGGCAGCATTCCAAGAACTCCTCCTCGAGCCCACCTCGTCCAACATGGGTCGACCAATCAATATGCAGATTGAAATCCCCCATAACTACTGCCGTCCCATTCCTGCACGCCGCACTTATTTGCGCGTTAACAGCCCGCCCCACCTCCAGATCATTATTCGGGGGCCTATAGACGACACCCACCAGCGTCTTCCTCCCTTTGCTGTTCCTAATCTCCACCCACAACGATTCCACTTTCTGCTCTTTGGCTCCGATATCATCCCTTGCTACCACCTTGATGCTGTCCTTAATCAGCAGAGCTACGCCACCCCCTCTTTCCTCCTGCCTATCCTTCCTAAACACTTGGTAGCCCTGTACATTCATCTCCCAGTCCCTGTCACCTTGCAGCCACGTCTCTGTAATGGCCACCAGATCGTATCCATTTGTGTCGATCTGCGCCACCAGCTCATCCACTTTATTCCGAATGCTTCGTGCATTCAGATAAAGCGCTTTCATCCCAGCCTTCTTCTGGACCCTATTTGCCGTAACGCCACCACTTGGGACATCCTCAGCCTCTTCCCTTACCTGTACCCTATCCTTAACTGTAGACCTCCTAACATCACCTACCCTCGCACCCTCCCCCCCCCTAATTAGTTTAAAGCCCTGTCTACAGTCCTCTTTACTCGATTCGCAAGCACTCTGGTCCCAGCACGATTCAGACCAACCCCATCCCGCCCGAACAAGTCCCACCTACCCCAATACTGGTGCCAATGCCCCATAAATTCGATCCCATTCCTCCCACACCAATCTCTGAGCCACCCATTCACTTCCTTTATCCTGTCAACCCTACGCCCGTCTGCACTCGGTTCAGGCAGTAGCCCAGAGAAGACCACCTTGTCGGTTCTACTTTTTAATTCCATTCCCAGCTTCTCATACTCCCTCCCCAGATCCTCAGTCCGCACTTTGCCTACGTCGCTGGCACCCACATGTACCACCACAACTGGGTTCTCACCCTCCCACTCCAGATTCCTCTGCAGCCCAGCTGCGACATCCTGTACCCGAGCACCAGGCAGACAACACACCCTTCTGTGCACTTTGTCATTGTGACAAAGGACAGTGTCAATACCCTTCACCCCACTATCTCCAATCACTACTACGTTCCTTTTCCCCTTCTCTTTGCCTATGTCCTGCTGCATCACTGTACCGTGTGCAGTTTGCTCGCCAACCTCACCTGCCTCGTCCTCTTCCAGACTGGAAGCAAGAACCTCAAACCTGTTATGCAGATTAAGAGGCTGAGGCCTCCGCTCCTCACCCCCCTTCCTCCTCCCAGCAGCCCCCTTTTGTTCCTGACCCTTAGATTTAGACAGTCTAGGGGGGGTGGATGTCACTTGCACCCCATTGACAATGACACCCTCTCTCCCCCTGATGAGCCTCAGTGTCTGTAGCTCAGAGGCCAGCTCATCCACCTTGAGCTGGAGCTCCTCCAGCAACCTGCACTTACTGCAGACATGGCCACTGGGAAGGACCCTGGGGTCCATGGCCTCAACTACTACATTCTGTGGTAGTGAGTACCACACATTCACCACTCTCTAGGTGAAGAAATTTCTCCTCGCCTCAGCTCTAAAAGGTCTACCCCTTTATCCTCAAACTATGACCCCTAGTTCTGAACTCCCCACCATCAGGAACATTCTTCCTGGGAGGAGGAAAAGAGGGGTGAAGAGGTTTAGCGAGGAAGTTCCAAAGGTTAGGAGCTTGGCATCTGAAGAGGCAGCCACTAACAGTGGAATAATTAGAATCAGGTTGTGTGTGTGTGTGTGTGTGTGTGTGTGTGTGTGTGGGGGGGGGGGGGGGGGGGGGTGGCGGCGGCGGCGGGGGAAAGAGAGAGAGAGAGAGCGCTGTTTTAAAGAGGCCAGAATTGGGAAAGTGCAGATATAGGAAAGTTTATGGAGGAAATCCAACATCCTATTTGTACCAGGCATTTCAAAAGCATGTGTAATTATCATATATACTTTTGTCAGAATGGTACATAAACATTTAGACTATAAAATACAGGAGCAGAATTACACATGGTGGCACAGCGGTTAGCACAGCTGCCTCACAGCACCAGGGACCTAGGCTCGATTCCTGGTTTGGATCACTGTGTCAGTGTGGGTTTCCCCCGGATGCTCCGGTTTCCTCCAGTACTCCAAAGATGTGCAGGTTAGGTTGATTGGCCATGCTAAATTAACCCTAGTATCGGGGGATTAGTACAGTAAATATGTGGGGTTACGGGAATAGGGCCTGGGTAGGATTATGGTTGGTACAGACCCGATGGACCGAATGGCCTCATTCTGCACTGTAGGGATTCTATGATCTTCCGGGTGCGTCCGCACCTTATCGTGAAACCACCTCCATTTTCCGGTGTTAAGACAGGGAGCGTTTGTGGAAGGAGAAACAAAGGCAATGATCCTTCACCAGCTCGGGAAAATGTCAAAGGTAGCAGAAGCTTTAAAAATATTCAGAGGCAAGAAAAGAGGTCGAGTGAGAAAATGAACAAAAAGGGAAGTCTGGGATTATATGGATGATAGGAAAGTCGTGAATGTTACTCGTCAGCCCAAGCCTCAATATTATCCAGGTCTTGCTGCATCTGAATGTGGACTGTTTCAGTATCTGAGGAGTCAGGAATGGTGCTGAACATTGAGAACCATCAGCGAACATTCCCACTTCTAACCTCCTGATGAAAGGGAGGTTACTGATGAAGCATCACTTCCCTGAGGGACTCCTGCAGAGGTGTCCTGGAGCTGAGATGACCGGCCTCCAAGCGCCACGATCTTCCTTTGTTGTGATGTGGGGATGCTGGCATTGGACTGTGGTGGGCACAGTGAGAAGTCTCGCAAACACCAAGTTAAAATCCAACAGGTTTACTCGGAATCGTGCGCTTCCGGACTGCTGCTCTTTCGTTTTGAAGCAGCTGCGCTCCGAAAGCTCGGTGATCCCAAATAAACACGTTGGACTTTAAACTGGTGTTGCGAGATTTCTTACTATCTTCCTTTGCGCCAGGTATGACTCCCAACCAGTGGGAGTTTTCCCCCGATTCCCATTGATTCCAGTTTCTCTAAGGCTCCTTGATGCTGTCAAAGGTGGACCTCGCACCTCAACTCTGGCATTCATTTGTCCGTGCTTGAACCAAGGCTGTAATGATGTCGGGGCTGCCACAAACCCCCCCGGCCAGGGGCCGCAGACCCCCCAGCTAGGGGAAACTATTTCTTTAGTTACTCTTCTCCATCGCTTTTAGAATTATTTTTACACCTGTTTCTTTGCCTGTGTAGTGTGTACCTTCCTCCCCGTCTTGGCAATAGACGATAGCCTGGTTTTCGTACTTGACTAAATAAAGCCAACGTGCTTACTTGTACAGGAGCAGTGGCATCTTCTCCCTTTTTCTTCTTCTTCTTTTTCTTCTTTGATTTGTTGTTTGTAGAAGCTTGCAAACCCGAGTCCACTTTCTCTTTATCCTTATCTTCATCTGACAGCTACAAATGGAACACAGCAGTTTTTAGTTTAAAAACATTTCATAACTTTTTTTAAACCACTGCGACCGAATCCTCTGCAAAACTGTTGCCTCAGCTCATGGAGGACTATTTTATTTCTACGTTAGGACTGAAGATAGTGGGCTACACGGTGACACAGTGGTTAGCACTGCTGCCTCTCAGCACCAGGGGACCTGGGTTCGAGTCCAGCCTTGGGTGACTGTCTTGTGGAGTTTGCACGTTCTCCCCGTGTCTGTGTGGCTTTCCTCCGGGTGCTCTAGTTTCCCTCCACAGTCCCAAAGATGTGCAGGTTAGGTTGATTAGCCATACTAAATTGCCTCTGTGTCAAAGAGATCAGCAGGGCAAAAATGCAGGGTTGTGGGGTTAGGGCCTGGGTGGAACTGTTGTCGGTGGGGGCTCAATGGGCCAAATGGCCTCTTTCTGCACTGTAGGGATTCTCTGAAAATAGGAGTGTGAAGAGTTATATTACACACTGGAACTTTAAAGTTTGTTTTTTAGTATCACAAGTGTGCCGAAATAACATTGCAATGAAATTACTGCAATAATCCCCTAATCGTCACACTCCGGCGTCTGTTTGGGTACACTGAGGGTGAATTTAGCACGGCTGATGCACCTAACCAGCGCGTCTTTCAGACTGTGGGAGGAAACCAGAGCACCTGGAGGAAACCCACGCAGACACGGGGAGAATGTGCAGACTCCACACAGACAGTGACCCAAGCCGGGAGTCGAATCCGGGTCCCTGGCGCTGTGAGGCAGCAGTGATAACCACTGGGCCATCGTGTCAAATTGAAGTTTTCTTTACACTTACAACTTAATA
The DNA here is from genome assembly GCF_965287045.1 of Carcharhinus amblyrhynchos. Taxonomy (NCBI): domain Eukaryota; kingdom Metazoa; phylum Chordata; class Chondrichthyes; order Carcharhiniformes; family Carcharhinidae; genus Carcharhinus; species Carcharhinus amblyrhynchos. The sequence goes on from NC_137331.1 coordinate 120,789,050, forward strand.
AAATTACTCTAATTTTCCATGCACTCCTTAAAACGGAGTTATCAATTTATCTTGTATAAAATTATACATGTAGGAGGCAGTTTGGCCTATTGTGCCTAAGCTAGCTCTTTGAAGCATCAGTTAGTCACATTACCTCTGATCTTTTCTTGCTTTTTTTTAAACTTTTAAGATTAATTTCCATTTAGGAAATTACTTTTTAAACGACGTTTACCATCCTTTGAAGCAACCAAATCACAGCAACAAAAATCTCTCCTTATCCCTGGCTTTTTTTTAGGCCTAACTTTTTTTTTGTAAAGTTAACGTCGATTTTACAGGAGACGGTTAATATCGTTACCTATTCTTGTGTAGAAGTCTGCTATATTCATATTTCCAGAGTCAGGAGGGAGCTTCCCTCAGCTCGTATCACTCAACGTCCCACTGGAAAACAGTGCCGACTGCTCTCCTTTTAGCCTCAGGTGTCATCTGGGAGGTGGCCTCCTAACCTGAGCACAAGGCCGCCACTTGAGAGTCAGGAGTTACTGGAGGTCTCCAAAACTTCAGGTGGCTCCCAAACAGCAGCTGGAACCATTAAGGACACCGATCCCAAATACTCCTGTGGTGCCAGTCACCAGACTTTGCTGCTTATGACAGCTGAGCAACTCTCCCCTGAATACAAGAACCCAAAATAGCAAATCCCTGTGGCAAAGCGGGATCAAAATACTGTGAATAAATATCAAAACACCTCAATGGTATTACTAACAGCAAGGTTCTTGGTGGCTGTGAAGAGATGTGCCCAATACTGAGAAAATTATCAATCCCCTTCCTCCATCTGGTTCGTTAATCCTATTTTTTAATAGCTTCTCATATTCAAGAGGAAGAATTCTGCTGCTAAAAATAATTTAAACATGATTTAATTCTTTTCCACTATTTAGGGTGCTCGAGATGGCAAAGGTTTCAGTTCCAAGATGTTCCTACCATCAGAGAATTCTTACAGTACAGCAGGAGGCCATTTGGCCCTTTGAGCCCGTACTGACAACACTCTCTCACCCACTCCCTATCCCCGTAATAGCATGTATTTAACCTCCTAATCCCCCTGACAATAAAGGAGCAATTTAGCATGGCCAATCTGCCTAACCCACACGTTTGGAGTGCGGAAGGAAACCAGAGTACCTGGAGGAAACCCACGCAGAGACGGGGAGAATGTACAGGCAGTCATCCAAGCCGGCATTCGAATTCTGTTTCCTGGCGCGGAGGGGCAGCAGTGCTAACTAACTACTGTGCCACCGTGCTGCCCTATGCATTTTCCTAGCATAATTTGTTTGGTAGTTATACTTACATTAGTGCAGATTGAACAAATATATTCAAGTGTCAGTATGTTAAGTATTGTACTCATCACGATCTGTCGCAAGTATCAGTACAATAAATATTGTGCTCATTGTTATCTCTCAGTCCCCGTGAGTTTATTTCCTTCAGCTTATTTGTTCAAATGTTCCAACAATTCATTTGAAAACTAAGCCAACTGGCTGGAGTGGCCGGCTCCCACTGCTGTTCACTAAAGTACCGAAAGATGCTGGGTGTGGTTTCTTGTCAGAAACGATCTCCTGCCCCTCCTCACCCCTCCCGAAAAGTTCAAGTACTCCAATATGCGACGCAGCTGGGAATTCCACAGTTAAGACTTGGCACAGCTGCAAATATCACAGCCTTGCTACTTTGGCTCAACCCTGTGCAGAGAGCTCCTGGTGTTGAAAGGTGGAATGGTGTAATCGGGTTAAAATTCGTACAGTAGTTTTCCAACGCGAGTGGAATTTTTCAGCTAATATTGATTCTGGAGGGGCAGAGACACCATCAGATCCACCTAATTCAATCAGCCCCTTTTTTGCTCTTACACTTTTCCCCTTCAATTTCATTATTTCCGCCTTAGAGCTTGGAGATTTCTGTTTGTTACGTGTCCCTTCACAACATTTCCCATCTGCTTCAGGGGTTATTTTTAAACTCTTATCTTCTGTGAAGCAGAATGCTGCAACTTGGCCGTAAAGGGGGGTGGGGGTGCAGGACACAGCCTTTGGTTTTGATGCGATTTCACTCGAGATGGCACAGAGGAAATTTATGATGCTGCTGCCACAAATGGATATTTTTAGCGATGAGGGAAATGTTGAATTAGCTGGGGCCCTGTCCTATGGAACAGATAGGTTTGATCTTTAATTGAGGTGTACAAAAATTATGGGAAGCCCAGATACAGGGTAGAGGGGAAGAACCTATTCCTCTTCGCAGAGAAGTTTACAACCAGAAGCCCAATCCATCACGCAAACTAGCCTCCTATCCGTTGACTCTGTCTCTACTTCCTGCTGCCTCAGAAAAGCAGCCAGCATAATTAAGGATTCCATGCACCCTGGATATTCTCTCTGCCACCTTCTTCCATCGGGAAAAAGATACAAAAGTCGGAGATCACAGACCAGCCAACTCAAGAACAGCTTCTTCTCTGCTGCCATCAGACTTTTGAATGGATCTACCTTATATTAGGGCAGCACAGCAGATCACACTACTGCCTCTCAGTGCCAGGACCCAGGTTTGATTCCTGACTTGTGTCACTGTCTGTGTGCCGTTTGCACGTTCTCCCTGTGTCTGCGTGGGTTTCCTCTGGTTTCCTCCCACAATCTGAAAGACGTGCTGGTTAGATGCATTGACCTGAACAGGTGCCAGAGTGTGGCGACTATGGGAATTTCACAGTAACTTCATTGCAGCTTAAATGTAAACCTTATTTGTGACTAATAAATAAATTTTTATATTAAATTGATCTTTCTCTACACCCTAGCTATGACTGTAACATTATATTCTGCACTCTCTCCTTTCCTTCTCCCCTATGTACTCGATGAACGGTAAATTTTGTTTATATATCACATGCAAGAAACTGGGCCTTGGTGAGGCCATACCTTGAGTATTGTGGGCCGAATGGCCTACTCCTGCACCCATTTTCGATGTTTCCATACTTTTCACTGTATCCCAAAGCATGTGACAATAATAAACCAAATCAAAATAGATTTAAAATAAGTGGCAGAGGGACTATATGGGAGCAGGAGAAAGTTTTAAGAGCATGGTACTGATGTGGAGCTCTGTCTGAGAAAACGGTAGAAACCATTATTATTAATAGAAGTACTTAAAGCGGCACGGTGGTACAATGGTTAGCACTGCTGCCTCACAGCACCAGGAGCCCAGGTTCAATTCCGGCCTCGGGTTACTGCCTTTCTCCCCACGTCTGCGTGCCTTTCCTCCCACAGTCCAAAGACATGCAGGTTAGGTTGACTGGCCATGCTGAATTGACCCTAGAATCAGGGGATTAGTAGGGTAAACATGTGGGGTTACTGGAATAGGGCCTGGGTGGAATTGTGGTCGATGCGGGCTGAATGACCTCCTTCTGCACTGTAAGGATTCTAACAAGGAGATGAACAAAGAGCTGGAAAGAGATTAGGCTGAACTGCTCATTTTTGGTGACAGAGATAACGGGCCAAGTGGTCACTTTGTGCTGGACAATTTCGAAGCTTCTATGATTTTACTTTCCGTTGCTTTACCAGCACTAAAGCACCTCAAACTAAAAAATAAAACCTTCGACTAAAATCATTTTAATAAAATTACTCGTGGAATTTAAAAACGATATTCATGTATAAATTAGGCACAATATTTTTTAAACAAAAATATCCACTTTAACTTTGATTACAAGGAGTCTCAAACCTAAGTGTAATCCCATTAGCTGGTTAAAAATAGAAGCCAAGTACATGCAAGAATCTTCCGACGCTAACAATAGTGCACGCTTTACTCAAAGTGGAAATGAATAAGAGTTCAACAGTGATTGATTTCAGAACCTGTCTGCAGGGTTCACCATTGCAAAGTGCTAAAGGACACGGTTCCTCCTGTAGTTCGTCAACGTTTGACCTCAAATCAGGAGTTGCGTACACGCCTGTGTACACAATTTCGTATTTGCCAACAGGCGTTGCCACTGCTGCCCCAAGTGTACAATCTCGCGCAGTGTAAAGTGAAGGTCATGGAAGAACAATACTGCAACAACGGCTCGGGGCCACTAACCTTCTGAGTTTCTGCAACAACATCCTCAGGCTGCTCAGTTGAAGTAGTTTCCTCCACCAGCCAATTTCCCCACTCTTCTGTCGGAGCGTTCCAGTCAGAGCTTGGGTCAGCTGTCGAGATGCCATCTATAGAATGGTGGGAAAAGTGTGAAATCAAATCAGAGTAATGGCTAAAGCTTTCGACTTTGATTCCTGTTTTTCCCAACTCCTGACGCAGCATATATATAGAATCGTAGAATCCTACAGTGTAGCAAGAGGCCAATCGGCCTGACAAGTCTGCACCGATAGAGCATTCCACTCAAGCCCTATCTCCATAACTGCTACATATTTACTCTAATCCTCCCAACCTACACATCTTTGGACACTAAGGGGCAACTTAGCATAGCGAATGCACCTAACCAGCATGTCTTTCGGACTGTGGGAGGAAACGAGAGCACCCGGGGGAAACCCAAGGAGAATGTGCAGACTCCACACAGACAGTGACCCAAGGCCAGAACAGAACCCGGGCCCCTGGCGCTGTGAGGCAGTAGTGCTAACCACTATGCCAAACGTGCCATGGATATAAATACACTGAAGGCTTAAGGACAGTAATTGTGAACCTAGGGATGAAGGCTCTTCAACTCAGCGATTACATGCGTTTAAACGAGGTAAAATGTACTAGGTAGCAATTATGTTGACTTTAGATGTTCAACACTGAATATTTTAACTTGGATCTTAAATTTAGCAAGGCAGGCACACAATTCTGGAGTTAAGCACTAACTAAGAATCTAACAAATGAATGAGAACATTTCTATTTTTGTAGATAGCCATTTGTCTTCATTGCTTCCAGATAATTTGGGGGCTATAGTGAGTAATAAAGTCAGCAGAGAAAACAACCCAAAAAATTGAGATAGCCAGTAAAGCAGCAGATAAGAATCAGATCAGATTAGATCAAGCCAGCTACAGAATAGACAGAAACTAAAAATTCAAGATCTTTGATAAAGGTCAATTTGATAAATTTCTTGTCCTTTCATTTACGGAAAAGGAATTGGAACATGGCATAAGAATAAGAACATAAGAAATAGGAGCAGGAGTAGGCCATCTAGCCCTTCGAGCCTGCCCCGCCATTCAATAAGATCATGGCTGATCTGTGGTGAATCTCTGGAATTCTCTGCCCGTTGAAGTGGTGGAGGCTGCCTCGCTAAATATTTTTAAGACGCGGGTTGATGGGTTTTTGATAAGAGAGGGGATTAAGGGTTATGGGGAGAGGGCGGGGAAGTGGAACTGAGCCACTAATGAAAAGTAGGGGCACGACAAATGGAATGGAAAAACAAGATACTCGAGGAATACACGTTAGACGTTTTTAAAACTGCAGTTGCTTTTAGCTCCGCTCAAATTGAGAGTTAATATTGGCGGAGCAACATAGAACATGCCCTGAAAATAAACCCGCAAGGGAATTCCATTGCTAGTAAACAACAATTTATAACCACACTGGGGAAAACAACAATTATAACTGCAACATGCCAACGGCTGCATAATAGAGCCACACAGGGTACGCTAGCATAAAGTATTTGGTTTTAGATGTTCCTCAGAACAATAGGTTTTAAATGTGCCATTGCCTTTCAACATCATCTACCGTCTAAAGGCACCTCTGAAAAGGTAGCCGCAGGTTATTCCACTTCAGGGGATTGAATGCATGCACGCCACCAGGCATGAGAGGAACCCAACTACAGCTTTGGTTACTGAAATATAAAGTTGTCAAGAGTGTCATTCGCTGGTGAAATCCCACATTTGAATGGGTATCCGTATTCAAAGATGTGCAGGTTAAGTAGGTTGGTCATGCTAAACTGCCCTTTAAGGTCCAAAGTTGTGTAGGTTAGGTGGATTTGACATGATAAGTGTGTGGGTTACAGGGATAGGGCAGGGGAGAGGGCCTTGGCAAGATACTCTGTCAGAGTTGGTGCAGACTCAATGGGCCAAATGGCCTCTTCTCCACCGTAGGGATTCGATGATTCAGGTATCCAGATATTGGGCGCTTAATTTGGCTACGTTCCTGACATAACATCGAAGTTCAGTGCTAGTTGGAGACTCAAGTTTACAGCCAATAGTAGAGTGGTGCAGCACAGAGGGTGGCCATTTAGCCCATCAAGTCTGTGCCAGCTCTTTCAAAGAGCAAATTAGCTTGTCCCACTCCCCTGCTCTTCCTCTGCATTTCTGCAATATTTTTCCTCCAACACCAAACTTATTTGAACGTGTTCCATCAGTAAACCACTTCAAGATCAAGGGATCAGCTTTGATGTGTTGGGCAGCCACTGCTTTTCCCAGATTTGTGTCAAGATAATTATATAGACCAGAAATTTAGTTTGTGCGCTGCAACAAGAGCCCACTGGTTGAACATTTGTGACCCAAACCACGAGGTGCTCTTTTAAAAATAGGCTCAAATGGAACATTTCCAGAAAGTTCAAGCTAGACTCATCCTGACATAGGAAGAAACGGGGGCCATTCAGCCCCTCTGGCCTGTTCCACCATTAAACGAGATCATGGCTAATCTGTATCCCAAATCCATCAAACCACCTTGGCTCCAAATCACCAAATACCCAAGGGTAGCAAAAAATCTACAGTCATGGATTTAAATTTATTAGCTAGCTTTTGTGTGGGAGAGTTCCACACCTCTATCACAAATACCGTTCAGCAAAGAACTGCTTCCAAATTTCTCTCCTGAATGACCTGCTCAGAACTGAACGCCATGCCCTTTTCTGTTGGACTCTGCTAAAAGCAGAATAAGTTTATCTCTATCCGTCCTATCAATTCTTTGCAAAATTCTAAAAACATCAACGAAAACAGTGGTTAGCACAGCTGCCTCATAGCAACGGGGACAGCAGTTCGATTTCCGGCTTGGGTGACTGTGTGAAATTTGCATATTCGCCCCGTGTCTGCGGGGGTCTCCTCCAAGCACTGCAGTTTCCTCCCACAGTCCAAAAGTGCTGGGTAGGTGCATTGGCCATGCTAAATTCTCCCTTGGTGTACCAGAACAGGCGCTGGAGTGTGGTGACTAGGGGATTTTCACAGTAACATCGTTTCAGTATTGATGTGCGCCTACTTGTAACACTGATAAATAAGTAGACATGACCCCTTAATCTTTTATACACCAGAGAATACAAGCTGGCATTTGCTTTCAACAACCGTCTGTGTTGAATGATTACAAATCCTGAAGAATTTCAAATGACTTATCTTTTAGATTCTGGGGAACACTTGACGATAGAAAAATTCCTTATAAAGAGAAATTTTGTTCAAACTACTAGCTAGCAAGAATTTATAACTACTTTTTTCTCCTCCTGGGAATGGATTACCATCGTCCTCTTTGGAAGTTCAACTCTTTGAATGGACAATGTCCTCTGATACCTCGCCCAAGTGGTCACTTCTTGTCTGGATGCAAGTAGGATGAGGCAGCAAGTTATTTAATTGTGGCAAGCGATCACAAGGCTGGCTCAGGCACCCACAAACATTTGTTTGTGACCTTGGTTAGTCACTGAAGTTCCCGGCCAACTTTTACCATCCTAGACCAGGGGAACCACAGACAAGTTACTCGTGTTGTTAGCTTGCTGAACTAGTCAGGGAGGAGACAAACTGAAAGGAGTTTTTTTTTTAAACAGCCAGAATGCAAGTCTCAGATAACATATCAAACCCAACCTCCAATTTAATGATTTGGCTTTTGAAACTGCACACTCATAGAATCCCTACGGTGCAGGAGGTGGTCATTCATTCCATTGAGTCTGTATTGACCACAATCCCACCAAGGCCCTATTCCCTTAACCCCTCATATTTACCCTGCTAATCCCCTGACACTAAGGTGAATGTGGCATGACCAATCAGCCAAACCTGCACACCTTTGGAGGAAACCAGAGCACCTGGGGGAAATCCAAGTTGACACAGGGAGAATGTACAAACTCCACACAGAGTCACCTGAGGCTGGAACTGAACCCAGGTCCCCAGTGCTGTGAGGCAGCAACGCTAACCATTGTGCCACTGTGCTGCCCAATTTTTGTGGCACAACTGCCAGCATTTTTAACTACTTGGATTTTGCGGCATTGGCAACAAGATGGGGTCATATGGCTGTTTCTTTGATCAGCTGCCAGTTATGATATATGGTTGTGAAGATTCATCAATATTTGTTGATCAACAACTACACAGTTTGGCCAATTTTATCACGTGACTCACTCGCAATTAGAAACACATATGACAGGATCACATACTTATTCCGGACCAGGCATCGTCCACAGGGTTGGGAGCGGGGTTGGCATCCCACTGAGGATCAGCGGTGCTCGACTGGGAGGCTGGCTCACTGGAGGTACCTGAAAAAGAGAAGGGGGGAGGAAATTATACATATCCAAACCGGCGTGAAATTAGAGGTTTTAAAGTTATCAAAGATAACTGCTCAAAACGAAGAAAAGATCCATTTGGATTCTTAATTTTGGTCGACTGATTGGGATTCCTGTGAAATGAATCAACTTTGCTGCTTTCAAAATGGAGTCGTAGAGGTTTACACCATGGAAACAGGCCCTTCAGCCCAACTTGTCCATGCCACTCTTTGTTTAACCACCAAGTTCGTCCCAATTGTCCACATTTGGCCCATATCCTTTATACCCATCTTACACATGTAACTGTCTAAATGTTTTTTAAAAGACAAAATTGTACCCGCCTCTACTACTGCCTCTGACAGCTTGTTCCAGACACTCAACACCTGCTGTGAGAAAAAATTCTCTCTCTGGACCCTTTTGTATCTCTTCACTTTCACCTTAAAGCTATGCCCTCTAGTTCTAGCCTCCCCTACCTTTGGGAAAGGATGTTGGCTATCTAACTGATCTATTTGCCTTATTATTTTATAGACATCTATAAGATCACCCCCAAGTCTCCTACACTCCAGAGAAAAAAGTCCCAGTCTATCCAACCTCTATTTATAACATTCCTATCATTTACTTATTAATAAAATACGGTCACAAGAATGCTAAACAATAGCAAGTGCTGAGAATGATCTTAGTTGGAAGTGGAGATTCCGGCGTTGGACTGGGGTAGGCACAGTAAGAAGTCTCACAACACCAGGTTAAAGTCCAGCAGGTTTATTTGGAATCACGAGCCTGCAACAGATGAGTGAGAACAGTGCTCTGAAAGCTCCTGATTTCAAATAAACCTATTGGACTTTCACTTCGTGTTGAGACTTCTCCTTAGTTAGAAGTGGTTGTGATGGGCCTTCTAATCCAACTGTTCCTCCAAAAAGATTAAAGATGGCACCGGAGCGAGGCGGCTTCTTGCAAGCTCTCTCCAGCGTACCCTGTAATGCCATCTTTTACTCTCATTCTGTGCTTTTAAAATTGTACTCTAACTATTTTACACCCTAGCTATGACTGCAGCAATATATTCTGCATCCTCTCCTTTCCTTCTCCCCTATGTACTCTATGAATGGTATGCTCTGTCAGTATAGCATGCAAGAAACAATACTCGACACTGTATCCCAATACACGTGACAATAAATCAAACTTTTTTAAAAATGGGAAATGGAGAAAGATTTAGAAAATCTGACTAGTGACTTCAGATAATAACAGCTGATTACAGTTGCAAAAAATCAAATGTGGGGGAGAAACTGACCTCCAAAATAACCATTTGGGATCAATAATTCTAAACTCAAAAGTTTCTTCAACTTAACTATCAGGAGTCTAGTGGAATTATCCATCCATTCAAACATAAACATATGGCAAAGAAAGAAGCCATTTATCGTGTGTTGGTCCATTGCTATGTAGGTTATAACACCTCAATGAATATCCAAATATTTTTAAAATGTGATGTGTTTCTCTCTCTGCCTCTCTTCCAGGTAATGAGTTCCAGAGTCGTTCTTGGGGAAAGAAAAACTGAATTCCCCACTGATCCATTACTGTAAACCTATGCCCCTTTTTTTCTTAAATTCATTTATGGGATGTAGACACTGCTGGCTGGACCACTGTTTGTTGCCCATCTCTAACTGCCACTGAACCAAGTGATCTGCCAGGATATTTCAGACGGCAGTTCAGAGTCAATCACATTTCTGTGGGTCTGGAGTCACCTGTAAACCAGACGGGGAAAGGACAGCAGATTTCCTTCCCTAAAGGACATTAGTGAACCAAATGGGTTTGTACCATATTTGACAGTTGCCTCATGGTCATTACATGATTTAATTCAAATTCCACCATATACTGTAATGGGATTGAAACCCGGATCCCCATAGTATTACACTGAGTCTCTGGATTACTAGTTCAGTGACAATACAATTATGCCATCACCTCCCTGGGTTATTGACCTCTCTACTAATGAAAGTCAAGCCCCTCTCATTCACTTAATCTAATTAAGCAAATGAAGACTTGAAACTTTAATTGCTCAACTCATTTTTAACTGGAGTTTTATGTTTCTCTTTTTAATCGTAAGTAAGAGATTTGTTGTGGACAAAATGTAAAAAGCCTCAGGCACTCAAAGTCACAGGTGTCAGTATTCAAGCGCTCAGCTGTTACTGAAGGTCTGGATGGCATTTTAAAAATATATATACGCATCTGTAAAGAGCTGTTTGCCAATGTTGATTGGACCAAACTTAGTACTTTGGACTACTGGGAGTATGAATCCAATTTACAAAAGGAACCAATCCTCAACATAAATACTTCCCTTAGTTTTACAAACTAGCAACTTATTTCAAAACAATATTTAACCTTTTTCTCAATTCCTTCTCCATTCCAAAGGAACAGAAGTACAGGGGTAGGTCATTCAAACCCTCAAGCCTGTGGTGACATTCAATTAAATGATGACTAATCCACACCTTTCAATGGTATTTATAGAGCTCTCAGTGCCCAGTCTAACATGAATGCTTCAATCTACATCGCTAACAGTTTTTCTGGTTACTTCTCACATTGCTGTTTATCAGATCTTGCTATGCACAACTTAGCTGCTGCATTTGCCTACAGTACAATAGTGACCGCAGCGCAAAAGTAATTCTTTGGTTTTGAACCGCTTGGGGCACCCATAAGGACTCAAAAGTTGCTTCATCAATTGAATGACTCCATTTCCTTGCACAGAAAATGGTTTAGAAAAGGAAGGGAAAAGAATAAAAGCAAATTACTGCAGATGCTGGAATCGGAAACCAAAGGAGAAAATGGTGGAAGATCTCAGCAGGTCTGGCAGCATCTGTGAGGAGAGGAAAGAGCTGACATTTTGCGTTCAGGTGATACTTTGTCAAAGGACCGTCTGGACTCAAAATATCAGCTCCTTTTTCTCCTTACAGATGCTGCCTGACTTGCAGAAATTTTCCAGCATTTTCTCCTCTGAAGGGAAAAGAATTTGTACTTTAATATTCAAGCAATTTGTTTGGGTTTGAACACCTTCAAATCAATAAGATTTTCCCTGAGCAATTTCTGCAGTCACGATGAGTGAATTTGAGGGGGGGAAAGGGTCATTTATCCCATCATTTCAGAATTTCACATTCAGGACCTTCCAGAGCAGGTACAATGGAAGCCAGACATAGAGAGAAAAGTTCCTTTTAGTCTGTCCCAGCAAATCGTGTTACTTTCAACATTAGAACATCAATGTGGCAGTTGGGACATTTTCAATTGGTTACAAAAGCCATTGCCCAGCCTCAAAGGCAGGTATGGCAGCATGATGGCTGTGTACCGGACTAGGTGGCCTGCAGGCCCAGGCTAATGATCTGGAGATATGAATTCAAATCCCACCACGGCAACTGGTGGAATTTAAATTCAATTAATTAAATAAATCTTGAACTGAAAGACAGCGTCCGTAACGTTGACCATGTAACTACAATGTCGTCATAAAAACCTGTCTGGTTTACCAACACCTTATAGGGAAGGGAATATGCTGTCCTTAGACATTCTGGAGTAGCACGGCACTATGGTTGAGTCTTGCTGCAACTACGCAGGGCACTGGTGAAGCCGCAGCTGGAGTACTGTGTGCAGTTTTGGTCGCCGCACTTATGGAAGGATACATTGGCCTTGGAGGGAGTACAGAGAAGGTTCACTAGGTTGATACCCGAGATGAGAGGGTTAGCCTATGAAGAGAGACTGAATAGACTGGGTCTGTACTCGTTGGAGTTTAGAAGGCTGAGGGGGGATCTTATAGAGGTGTATAAGATAAAGAAGGGGATGGATAGGGTAGAGGTAGAGAAATTCTTCCCGCTTAGGAAGAATAGCACTAGATGGCACAGCCTCAAGATAAGGGGGGGGGGGGGGGGTGGGGGGTGCAGTTTAGATCAGAGTTGAGGAGGAACTTCTTCACTCAAAGGGTGGTGAATCTCTGGAATTCTCTGCCCATTGAAGTGGTGGAGGCTACCTCACTGAATATATTTAAGTCACGGATAGATAGGTTTCTGATAGACAGGGGAATTAAGGGTTATGGGGAGAAAGTGGGAAAGTGGAATTGATCCACTTCAGATCAGCCATGATCTTATTGAATGGTGGGGCAGGCTCAAAGGGCTAGATGGCCTACTCCTGCTCCTATTTCTTACGTTATGCTCTCTTAACTGCTCTCTGAAATGGCCCATCAAACCACTCAGTTGCATTCAAGGTGGTGGTTCACCACCATCTTCTCAAGGGCAGTAACAGATGGCCAATAAATGCTGGCCTTGACCACAACGCCCACACCCTGTGAATTCAACTGACAATTTAACTTCCATATGTACAACTTACAGGGCACAACCAGAACACAAAGAACAATTACAAATCAAAACCTTAAGATAACAGTACAAAATGGTTCCTTAACAAAACATCTGAACAATCAACTGAGCAATGGCCAAAAATAACACAGTACATGAACAGTTGGTAAGTAATATCATGCAAGAATCATTTCTGGTCCTATATTAACAAAACAGCTTTCAGGCTGCAAAAGAAATATTTACTGGCCACTGCAGTTTTCGTCCCCACAGTAGAGAAAGGAGGTTTCTGCTCTGAGGTATTCATCCTGTCATTGACACCAGCCCAAGCCCCTGAAAGGAAGAAGATGGTATGTATTTACATCAACTGAGATTTTTTTTCTGGAAATGACAGAACAACTCGTATGTAAAGCCCTTAATATAGTAAAACATTCCAAGAGTCTGTTATAAGATCAGCAAAACTTTACACTAAGGAACAGAGAGGGTGCCAGAAGTTGTTAAGGAGGTAGGTTTTAACGACTGCCTTAAAAAGGCAGAAGCTGGTTAGGCACTTGAAATATTAGTGGGATAGAGAGCAGGGTTTTGGGACCGACTGGGCGGCCCAAAGTGAGCTGGTATGGGGCTTGATAAGCTGAATGTGCTCTCTCAGAGTCATTATGGTCCAGAAAGAGGGAGGTACAAGTGACAAACAAGAACACCATTAACTGAGCGCTCACATTCGTACAATAATAGTTAAGTAAAACCAGGATTTACACTCAGACATCAGAGCTTCAAGCTATAAAAGAGTGGCATGAGGACTAGCATTGCTGCCTCGCAGACTGGGATCTGGGTTCAATTCTGGCCTTGAGTGATTGTGTGGAGTTTATCCGTATCTGCCTGGTTTTCCTCCAGGTGCTCCAGTTTCCTCCCACAGTCCAAAGATGTGCAGCTTAGGTGGATTAGCCATGACAAATGTGTGAGGCTATAGGGATAAGACAAGGGAGATCCTTGACAAGGTACTTTGCCAGAGAGTTGGTGCAGGCTAGATGGGCCAAATGGCCTCCTCCTGCACTGCAGAAATTCGCTGTAAAAAACGTATTGCCAGCACTAGGAAATTTCAGCCTAGCCACAAAATGCTGAAGGAGTCAGCTTAATTCCACTCCCCACCCCAGTAAGCAAGTTCTCTCCTGGACAACGGAAAATCCTGGGGTATGCAAACAGCCGTGTCTTTGCTGAAGCTTCTAAAATGGTCCAAATCTGAAGCGAAAGATGATCCAAGTCAATTTGGAGGCACCAAAATAGAAGCCAAACTGGCAAGCGCTACTTTTTTCTTAAAATAGTTAAAATCTATTAAGCACTCAGTTTCTTCTTCCAACTCCCAAGTTTTTAAATAGCAGATTGCATATTTCCAAATTACAAATATAATAATGTCTTTCAAGTCATGAAATGCAAAAATAATTCGTCTTTTAACCAGAAGAGTTTATTTTCATAAACCGCTTTACATCCAAAGTTCCTAACCTTAGCCTGAAGGGTAGAACCCAAATGCACAGTGTTCTGACAAAAGGTCACAGGGCTAACTAATTCTGCTTTTCTCTCCACCGATGCTGCTAGACTTGTTGAGCATTTCCAACGGTTTCTGTTTTTAATTTATGCAAGGCTTCACTGTCCCTTTTGTGGTTCCAGAAAAACAGGTAAAGGACACTTGCTGAAAGGGGAGATGGTGATGCAGTATTAATATTACTGGGCTTGTAATTTAAAGGTCCTGTTTAATGGTCTTGGGGCATGGGTTCAAACCCCTCCAGGTCAGCTGGTGGAATTTAAACTCATTAATAAGTCTAGAATACACAGCTGGTTGCAGTGACAGTGACCACTGATTTGCATTAAAGCCCATCTTGTTTACCTGTGCCCTTTTGAGAAGAAAATCTGCCACCCTTCACCCAGTCTGGCCTGTGTGTGATTTCAGACCCACAGCAATGTGATTCACTCTCAACTGCCCTCTGAAAGGGCAGCTAAGGATGTACAACAAATTTAGGCTTTTTTCTGCTTTATTTATGATTTTGTACACATCCTGGGCAGTGACTCAATGGAATTAATTGCCAGAGAAGGCTGTGGAGGCCAGATAATTGAGGGCACTTAACTCAGAAACAGTTCTTGATTGGTATGGGGATCAAAAGTTATAGGGAAAAGGCAGGACAATGGGGTTGAGAAACTTAGCTATGACTGAATGGCAGAGCAGACTCAATGAGCCAAATGGCCGAATTCTGCTCCTATACCTTATGGAATTGGACAATGCATGGCTCTTTAGAAGCACTGAATGGATCAAATGGGATGTTCTTGCAAGTTCCTCTGATATTGAGCTAAAAAAACATGATAGGCGAGTACAAGAATGAACAAACTGACTACAAACATAACTTCAAATAGTCCGCGGCATTTTGTATTTCCTACGTGTTGACTGGGCTATTATGTACACACGAACAGGAACCAAGACATCTAGAAACAAAGTCAACATTTAGCAGCCTATTTAAATATGATGGGGATGCTAATAAAATTAATTACTAGATTCAGGTATCCCATATTGTACTGAAAGAACTTCAAAGCAATTCCCAAGCTATGTTCAAAAGGCTTGAATTGAAACAGGAACAAAGTTGGAGAGTTTTTGGTTTTGAAATCTTCGGCCCCCTACAGAGGTAACTTGCTCATTCACGGCCCTCCATTCATCGTTCAGTTTTTCATGTTTGGTTACATTAATAGTAAAGGATTTCTTTTGGTAATTTAAAGTTTATTTATTAGTCACAAGTGAGGCTTACATTTCACTGCAATGAAGTTATTGTGGAATTCTCCTAGTTGCCACACTCTGGCACCTGTTCGGGTAAATGCACCCTAACCAGCGCATATTTTGGACTGTGGAGGAAACCGCAGCACCCAGAGGAAACCCGTGCAGACACTGGGAGAACATGCAAACGCCACACAGACAGTGACCCAAGCAGGGAATCGAACCTGGGTCCCGAGATCCACCCAATCTGTTACACAAAATACTAAATTTGTTTTAATCTATGCAGTCAGACTTAAAATTATAACCAATTGTGGTTAGTCTTTAACACTGCAAACAAGCAGCAGGAATTGAATAGTAATGCTCGCGTGCTTTCCAACGTGAGTGTGTAAGGCAGCTCCCTAATGACTGAGAGCTGTGGCTCTTACTATATTATGGTCCAAGAAAACAAGACAGCCTCAGTGGAGAGCAGCAGAATGAACCTGGCCCAATCTCCACATTTCTCAACATCCAACCATATAAACTGTGAATCACACTTTCACTCTCTAGCCCCAGGGTGCTCAATACTCCTATGCTGCCCAAAGTACTATGCTGGTTGAGCTCAAATGATGAGGGACCGGAGTCCAGGAACCCTTTGTTCTTTATAATCAGTTGCAACATTTACTGACAAAGCCATCAAGAGGTTACTTTGAGAGACTCACAGGCACACCAAAAATCTTCAACTGTATTAAAATGAAATTATTTCAAATTTTTCTCATGTTTAATTTAAATACTTTCAATTAAGAGACACATGATTCAAGACTCACCAATGCTGGGGAAAAGTGCATGCTCACTCCAAGTCTTATCGACTAAGGGTACTGCCCATTCTTTTGCCCCTGCATTGGTTTCACTGCCATCCTGGCCCCAGGCAGGCTGGTCCGGGCTTCTTTTTGCATTTGCCAATACTGGGATTTGTCGCCATTTTTCATCTTTAGCTGCATTAATCTGAGTGGGCAGTTTCGCTGGGACATCACACCAGCCTCCTCCATTCACTGTTAGCTGTTCACCCCACCCGGCAGCAACTTTGAAGAAAAAAGGGAAAAAAAAAGAATACACATCAACGAGCCTTATTCAGCGTCAGAGATTTGACCTGGTCTGAAGTAGTGGCTGTGTTTACCATCATTTGTTGCGCCAGAGAGACATTTAAAATGCATTTTATAACTGAAACCAACATCAAGTTGATTGGTACCAAAAAATAATTCCAAAATTAGTTGCATATATTAATAAATCCAAGTAAGAATCCAAGTAAATTAATCCTCTTCTGAAGAGGTTTTGAGTTATATGCTGATGGCAACTTTAGGTCTGAATAACAAGCGATCTAATTGAGCAAACTCCTTTTTAATCGGCAATGGCTGACTGTTGGTTATGAATATTAAGTAATTTATCTTCAAAACTGGGAACAATTTAAGCTCTTTTTTGCAAGGAAGTGTCAGTTGTGGCTTAGCAGCACCTCTGCCCCCAGCTCCAAAGCCTTGAAAACAAAAATCTAAGCTGACTTGCCCAAATACAGTACAGAGGGAGCCCTGCATTGTCGGAGACACCGTCTTTCAGATGAGATGTTCTACTGTCTCAGGTGCAAATAAAATGGGCATTATTACAAAGAATGAGCAGGGGAGTTCTCCCAGTGGTCTGACCAGCATCTATCCCTTGATCACTAAGCAGATCATCTGCTCAGACTCTCATTGTCATTTGTGGGGAGCTTGCTACATACAGATTGGCTGCCACATTTCCTACATTGCAAATAACAAGATTTCAAAAGTAATTGATTGGTTATAAAGTGCTGCGGTCATGAAAAGATCTGCAGAAAATCAAGTCTTTGTCTTTTAAAACTAAATACAACTAGAAATGAAGATTCTAGAGACACTGTTTTCTGGGAATGTGGCACAGACTCATAAGAAAATGTTATTACAACACTATTTGACACTCAACTTGGTGCTCAATGCTATTAATTCATCACGCACCAACTCGGAGTGTCGGATAATTTTCCTGCATTGCAGGATTTCCATCCACTGTATTTAAGTCCTCCTCCTACTGACCAACCTGCAGTTTCTGCTCCTTTGGTCTTCCGAGGGCCCAGCCCAGCTGAGGCTACCGTATGTTGCTGTGCAGAAACAGTTTCCGATCCAACTGCGGGCAGACTGGAATCCACAGAGGAAGTTTCATTGATGCCTTTATCGCGTCTGCGTTGTTGTCGTTTTTCCCGGCTACTGATTTTGGTTTCCCATGCCCCTGTAAAAGAACCAAACTTTGGATAAATATTTGAAAAAAAGTATTTAAAAAATATAAACAACTCTCCTTTTTATTGACTTATTATTGTCACGTGTAGTGAAAAGTATTGTTTCTTGTGCGCCTTACAGACCGTTTGTAGAGAAGGAAACGAGAGTGCAAAACGTAGTGCTGCAGTTATAGCTAATGTGAGGTAAACCCATTCAAAAGTCTGATGGCAGCAGGGAAGAAGCTATTCTTGTGTCGGGTTGATGTGTGACCTCATACTTCTGTCTCTTTTACCTTCATGAAGGAGGTCGGGGACAGAGAATGTCCGGGGTGCGTGCAGTCCTTAATTATGCTGGCTGCTTTTCCGAGGCAGTGACAAGTGCAGTCATAACTCAAAACAGAATCAGATAAATACTTGAAAGGGAAAAATGGACTTGCCAAAGGGAAAGGACAGGGAATGCGGGACTAACTGGACTGCTTATTTGAACAGTCAACACATACAAAAGGGACTGAATGATTTCTCTTTCGTAGTGTCTCATTGCACGATTGTGTGGAGAAATGGGACTCAGTGAACAATACTGAGGCATTGATTGCAATGGACCTCCTTCCACATCACGCCACCGTAATGCTGCTATGACGATACTCTTTAAAGTTACAATTTAAAATTTCTCTTGTAGTAAGCCTAAATCCTCGAATCATAGAATCCCTGCAATGCAAAAGGAGGCCATTCGGCCTGCACCAGCTTCCGAAACAGCATCCCACCCAGGCTCACTCCCCACCCTCTCCCTGTAAATCTGCATATTTACCATAGCTAATCCACCTAACTTACACCCGACTGGATGCTAAGGGGCAATTTACCATGGCTAGTCCACTTAACCAGCATATCTTTGGACAGTAAGAGCTAACTTAATGTGGCCAATCCGTCTAACCTCAAGTTTCAGGTATCAGACTCAATTTCCAAAGCCAAGCTAGCAGAAAAGTTCTTTTATCGTGTGTTTGAATGCAATAATTTAACTGCATTGATCCAATCAGTTAATTCGCTGTCCAGTCTGAAATACCAGATTGAAAAATTGTCAGTTCTGCACTCCCTTGCAGGATATGCACCAAACTAAAAATAATCAACACCTATTTTTAAATTGATCAATAACTGGTGAATTGATTGATAACTGATTAATAACTTTGTGAACTGCTGCTTATGGCAAGGTGATCAATACAGATTCTTTTTCCAAAGCTAGGGGAGTCTAAAACTGGGGAGCATAGGTTTAAGTTGAGAGGGGAGGAATACAAAAGAGCATTTTTTTTCATTCAGAGGGTGATGAGTGTCTGGAACAAGCTGCCAGAGATAATAGCAGAGGCGGGTACAATTTTGTCTTTTGAAAAGCATTTTGGAAGTTACATGGGTAAGATTGGTATAGAAAGATATGGGCCAAAAGTGGGCAATTGGGACTCGCTTGATGGTTGAAAACTAGGCTGTATGGACAAGTTGGGCTGAAGGGCCTGTTTCCATGTTGTAAAAATCTATGACTGTCGTTACAAGAACTTGGGCAAGATTTTTGAATGGACCTACCTCACAATAAGGTGATCTTTCCCTACACCCTAGCTATGACTGCCACACTACGTTCTGCACTTTCTCCTTTCCTTCTCTATGAATGGTGTGCTTTGTCTGTATAGCATGCAAGAAACAATACTTTTCACTGTATACTAATACATGTGACAATAATAAATCAAATTAAGCAACAGTAAGTTGTTAGACAGTGTTGTGAAAAATCTTGTACCAGCAGGACGGAGGAAGTGATTGTGAGATGCTGAGTTTTTAAGAGAGAAATGGAAGATAAAATGTAAGGACCACTGTCTAGTTGAGTAAGAATACATCTGAGGGTAAAAAGGAATTACTGAGCTGAACAGCTGTCAGGTGTGGCTAAGTGGGTAGCACCATTGCCTCTGAGTCAGCAGGCTGAGGTTAAATCTCATTCCTGAGAGGTGAATACACCATCCTGACTAACATTGCACTGGAATGTCAGAGAAAACACTGTACCCGTTGGAGATGCTGAGTATTTTCCAGTCCTTGTACAGTACTATTTCTTTGGGTTCAGTACTAAAACTAGTGCCTTTTTTGATATGCATTGTTGACCTGGACTGCAGCACTGGGGGTATAATTTCAAACCTGTAGATGATACAAATACCTGGAAATGTAGTGAGTACAGTCGCAGACTTTGAGGGCAGGGCCAGTGACGACAACTAACAGATAAAACATAATGCAGGAACAGTTAAGGGGGGGATTTCACAGCTACTCAAAATTATGAGGTGTTTTAATAGGGAGAAAATCCCTAGTCGCCACACTCCAACGCCTGTTCGGGTCCATTGAGGGAGGAACTGTTTCTAAAGCTAGGAGGATCAACAACTGGAGGACAAATATTCAAGATATTTTACAACAGAACGAAGGCGAGCAGAGGGGGAGCAATGGTAGTTTAGTATATAAAGCTTATTGAGTTATGATGATCTGGAATGCGTTGCCTGAAAGGGTTCCAAAAGCAGATTCAGTAGCAACTTTCAAAAGCAAATTAGATACAAACCAGAAAAGGAAGGGGAAAGAACATGGGAGTCGGACTAATAGGATACTCTCAAGCACAGCCACAATGGGTCGAATGGCTTCTATGATACATACAGATCACCTCCTAAACCAACCACCCAAGGGCCCTGGGTGACAGAAGGGAGGGCCGCTGCTGCCAAGGGCACAATTCTTTTGGAATAACAAAAGGTGAAGGGAGAGATGTGTGTGCAGATACAGTGGTTGGCATTACTGCTTCACAGTGACAGGGCTCATTGGGTCACTGTTCGTGTGAAGTCTGCAGATTCTCCCCATGTCTGCATGGGTTTCCTCCAGGTGCTCCAGCTTCCTCCCATTGTCCAAAGACACGTAGGTCAGATGAATTGGCCACGTCCAAAGATATATTGTTGTTCGTCCACCGTCATTGATGAGGATCTCGACACCATTAGTCATTTTGAGGCTGGCTGCAGTGTCTCCGAAGATGACTGATCAGGCCAATTCAGGCATGGAATGTCCTGGCACATATTGGACAGACTTGTGTAGACACTGTAGTTGTTGCGCTGGTGGTGCTTAAGTTGTGCTTCAGCAATACACCTTACTTTGTGAGCTTGACAGCCTTTGTGGATGAGGCAGCGCCAGGTAGGGCGGTTTTGTGCCAGCGTTTCCCAGGTGGTCGTGTCAATGTCAAGCGACTTCAGTGAGGCCTTGAGTGTGTCTTTGAAACGTTTCTTCTGCCCTCCATGCGAGAGTCTTCCAGCAGAGAGTTCCCCAAAAAGGAGCTGCTTGGGTATGCGCTCGTCTGGCATACGGATGAAATGACCTGCCCACCGGGTCTGCACTCTCATCAGCAGTGTGTGGACTGATGGTAGACTTGCTCTAGAGAGAACTTCAGTGTCTGGTACTTTGTCTTGCCATCGGATGCGTAATATTCTGCGAAGACAAGCCATGTGGAAATGATTGAGCTGTCTTGCATGCTTTCGATACACAGTCCATGTTTCACAGGCATACAGGAGGGTGGCAAGTACTGCGGCGCTGTAGACCTTCAGTTTTGTTGTTGGGCTGATTCCTCGACATTCCCATACAGCGGAGCGCAGTCTACCAAAAGCAGAACTTGCCTTTGCTATTCCTTTGCTATTGCCTTTGTTAACTTCAGTATCAATAGTCACTGCTTGGGAGAGGATGCTGCCAAGATAAGTGAACTGGTCCACCGCCTGTAGTTTCTGCCCTTTGATTGTGATTATGGGTGCTGTGTTCAGTGCATGAGGAGCAGGCTGGTGCATGACTTCAGTCTTTTTAATGTTGATGGTGAGTCCAAAGTTGTCACAAGCCATGGAAAATTTGTCCGTACTGACTTGCATCTCTGACTCTGAGCCAGCATACCTGGCGCAGTCATCAGCAAAGGAGGAAATCTCTCAGAACAGTCTCTTTCACTTTGGTAAAAGCTTGAAGTCTCCTCAGGTTGAAGAGCTTCCCATCCACTCCGTACTTGAGGCTGATTCCAGCAACACTGTCCAGGAAGACATCATTCGGCATGGCAGTAAACATCGTGCTGAACAGTGTGGGTGTGAGCACACAGCCCTGTTTGACGCTATTGGTGACTGGGAATGCCTCAGAGGATTCTCCGCCATCCAATACTCTGGCCTGCATGGAACTGGTGTACCATATGAATGAATTTGGGGAGGGCAGCCGAGCTTTGACATGATCCTCCACAGGCCTTGTCAGCTTACAGTGTCAAAGGCTTTCGTGAGGTCAAAAGGTTGTATACAGCTCGCAATTCTGCTCCTGACACTTCTCCTGAAGTTGGCGCACAGCAAAAATCATGTCAGTAGTCCCACGACCTTTGCGAAGCCATACTGACTCTAGAAACAGGCCCAGCTCCAGATGAGTGACCAGACGATTTAGCAGGACTCTTGCGAGGGTTTTTCCTGAGATGGAGAGCAGCGAGATTCCTCGGTGGTTGCCACATACTTGCCGACTGCCCTTCCTCTTGTAGGGGTGTACGATGGAAGCATCTTTAAGTTCCTTAGGAATGGAACAACTCGGTGAGCTTCTTGGTAAGTGCAGGGCCAGCAGCTTTATAGATCTCTGTGGGTATGGCATCTGCCCCTGGAGAGCTGGCTGACAGCTTTCGTGACTTCGGTTAGGGCTGGTGGGTCATCCATGGCGCTGTTGATATCAACCTGGGGAATCCTGTCTATTGCCTCATCGTTAATAGATGACAGTTGGTTGAGGATGGCTTCAAAGTGTTCAGCCCATCTCTGCAGGGTCTGAGCCTTCTCTGTAATGAGAGTTGTACCATCTGTACCCCTCAAGAGGGGGGAATTCCCAAGAGATTGAGGTCTATAGAGAGTGTTAAGGGCTTCATAGAACTGTTTCAAGTCGTTTCTGTCAGCGTATTCCTGTATTTCATCTGCCTTGGCGCTCATTCTGGACTGTCCTGCGAGCACTGGTAAAAGCATTTTTCTTGGCAGCTGAAGATAGGTCGTTCTGACAGGCCCGATGAAGACGGTGCTTTTCAACAAGTATCTCCTCATCATTCTCATCGAACCAATCATGCTGCTTGCGGGTGGAGGGCCTGAGCGTCTTCGGCGCAGATGTATGGATAGCATCCCTGAAGCATTCCCAGTCATCCTCAGTGCTGCCTGCGAGGTGTAGGCCAGCAAGCGTGATTTCTAAGTCTCCAGCCAGCGCTGAAGCTATGCTGGCGTTCTTGAGCTTGACCACATTGATTCTTTTCATAACCTTGCTTCCTTGTGGTTGCCTCTTGGGTCTGATGCAGAGCCTCATTTTGGAGACAATGAGCCTGTGATCTGTCCAGCAGTTAGCACCACACATGGCCTTGGTTACTCTGACATCCTGCCTGTCTTTTCTCCTGACAATGACATAGTTGATAAGATGCCAATGCTTAGAGCAGGGGTGCATCCAGGGGGCCTTGTTATGGCTAGGCAGTCAGAAGGTTGTGTTGGTGATGAGGTGGTTGTGTGCTGCACAGGTCTTCAGTAAGAGTAGGCCGTTACTATTACACTTACCCACTCCATGCCTCCCAAGGTCTCCCTGTCAGATTGCAAAGTCACACCCTACTCTTGCATTGAAATCGCTAAGCAAGATCAGCTTGTCGGTACTGCTCACTGATGATAGTAGGGCATCTAGTTCTTCGTAGAACTTGTCTTTCATCTCGTCTGGGTTGTTCATTGTGGGGCATAGGCACTGATCAGGGTGGCTTGACTTCTGTTCTGTAGCGGAAGCTGTAATGTCATAAGCTGGTCGTTCACACCCTTGGGTGGACTATCAAGTTTCTGAACAAGGTGACTCCTGACGGCGAATCCAGCTCCATCATCGTGATGCTCATCGCTGCCGCGACTGCTCCAGAAAAAGGTGTATCCACCTCCAGTTTCAGTCAACTGATCTACATTGGCAAGACGAGTTTCGCTCAGGGCTGCGATGTCAATGTTGTATCTTGCAAGCTCTCTGGCAACTAAGGCTGTTCTTCTCTCTGGTCTGTCTGCTGTAGGGTTGTCCAAAAGCGTGCGCACGTTCCAAGTGCCAATGGTAGGTGGTGTTACCTTGTGTTTTATTTTGTTTGTTCAACTGCAAGACGGCATCCCCACCAGCTGCGGTAAACTGGCCAAGGTGTAGTGAAGCAGACAATGTTTAGGGCACCTTTTCGAGCCCCTTCCTCATTCTACGGAGGTGAGCAGTGCATTCCTGAAGAGGACTGCCCAGTCACCCAGGTAGATGCCGAGTTCGGTCTGCTGCTTCGGTCAGCGGAAAACAACCATTAGACCTGAGCCACCTGCGTGCCAGGTCCGTGACTACAGCTCCCGATGTATCTACACCTGCTGCTTCATCGTTCGCCCATCGCCACAGGACTTCAAGGGTTGAACATGACACTGATGATGATACTGTTGAAACTAGCGCTTGATTTGGATTAAAATGAGGGAGAGTTGTGCAGCGTCAGCCTCACTTTCTCTTCCCAATTCCCATCTAGATCCAGTGGCAAGACAAGAGTCAAGATGGCTGGAGGTGGGACTAGGTGCAGTGGATGACCAGGATGTCTTCTGTGTTTTGTCCCGCTCTTAGCATTCCACAACGCTTGCAGAGACCGCCTTCTTGACCATTGGACCTTCCATTGGTCTCGTCCGCTCAACCCACTGGACTCTGTCTTCACATGCTGGGATAGACATCTCCCTATCTCATCAAGGGTTGAGACCCATTGGCTACCCTGACCTGGTTTAGCTGGCTTGTCGAGACAGTTGCCTGGGGTGTGGCTGCTATTGCGTGCAAACAGCTGTGGGGAGCCACAGGTGAGAGCTGAGTGCGAGGTGGGGACAAAGGATGGACAAACTGCCCTGAAAGGACGTGACATGTTTCCCCACCAAAGGTAATACCCCTCCCTGACACCCCATACACGTCCAAAGATATATAAATTAAACGGATTAGCCAGAGAAAATACGTGGCACTATGGGAATAGGGCAGAGGGGAGGGTCGAAGTGGGATTTTGTTTTGCCGAGTCAGTACAGACTCGATGGGCTGGATGGTTTCTTTCTGCACTGTAGGGATATTAATTTATGGAATGTATCGGAGGGGAAAGAAATGGCAAAGGATGATCTGTTGAATGCAGACAATCTGAAGCAAACCCATGTAAATGTTTTGAACAACAATCGATTCATACCAGAAAATGCTAACGCTGGGAGTTTTAACAATAGCCATTTCACTCGGATATGGGTTATCACATCTTAGCAAAGAAAGACTTATCTTCACAGGAATATAACTGAGTGCATTGTGAGTATCAAATCCCAAAATAACAAGTACACTTTGTCTTGGGAATTGCAAATTACTCAAATCACTAGTGCATGAAATTGCATGAAAACTTTTCGCATCACATATTTAAAAAAGAGCTTCATAAGAAAAAAAACAAAATGTTTCTTGGTGTGTGCGGCATGTTCAAGATAGAAATGGACAGATTTCTGGTTGTAATGACATCAAGGCAAAAGGGGATAGTGCAGGAAAGTGGTGCTGAGATAGGTCAGGCATGGTCTAGTTCAATGGCAGAGCAGGTGTGACGGGCTGAATGGCCTACTTCTGCTCTGATGCATAAATCAGAATCAAATTTCGTTAACCCAGCAGCTCAAAGTTAACAAAGTTATTTTGACAAATTGTCAGATCTTGAGTTAGAATGGCTGCTCTTTATTTTCCATGCAACATCACTACTACAAGAGTTTTTATTACGAAAAAGGCTTAAAAACAGTCCACTTCTAAACTTGTCACATGGTATTGGCCTGAGTGAGGAAGGAATCCCTCACATTTGAAGCTGGATATCAAAATTAGACTTTTTCATTCATCTTAGTTCTACCACAACTATGCTACTGAACACAGGATGGGAATCAGGGTTAAGTAGGGGTCAGTAGGCATGTGCAGACACAATCATGTTTCCTTTCGGATATCTTGGATATAACGAAGGATTTTTTTTAAAAAGAAGAAAGCTTTTTAAAGGAAGTTTATTTATTGGTGTCACAAGTAGGCTTACATTAACACTGCAATGAAATTACTATGAAACTCCCCTAGTCACCACACACTGGCACCTGTTTGGGTACACTGAGGGAGAACTTAGCACTGCCAAAGCATCCAAGCAGCACATCTTTCGGACTGGGTGGTAACCAGAGCACCCAGAGGAAATCCACGTGGACGTGGGGAGAACATGCAAACTCCACACAGTCAGTGGCCTGAGCCAGGAATTGAACACGGATCCCTAGCACTGCAAGGCAGCAGTGCCACTGTGCTAGCCCGAAGGCTGAATTTTAAATATAGCTTTCAACTGAAACTTCCTGACTAACCGATGGAAGGGTTAAGCAAGAACCCAGTTGTTGCAGCCCACCGTGGAAGTAATGGTGTTGGTTGGAGAAGGAAAGGCCTCTTACACAAAGAAGATGAGCTCACAAGATGACTGCAGACTGAGTATTCTCAGGGACAATCTTATGCCACATGTTAAGCCTGATAGGCAGCAAAAGATGAAGCAGCTTGAATTAGCAATTGGAAAAGTTTTGGTGAAATTTTCAGGTTAGCGTGGGCACCAGGATCATATTTGGGAGCTGGCAGTGGAGAAAGGCAATATCAGGGAATCTTGGAGGTGAAACCAAAACTGACTACCTCAGGTGGGGTGGGATGGAGAAGGCCTAACACAGCAGACTGGAGTGATATCAACAACAGCTGAAATCAATGGGCAAAGCAGGTGAAAACAGAAGGGGAGATGTACCACAGAAAGGTTAGGGAGAAGGGAAAAGGATCCCAGGGAAGATGAAGGGAGCAGGCTAACAGCCTTTACATTCAAATTATTAGAATTAAAATCAGGAATCTTGAAACACCAAGTGGAATAGAGGATCGTAGAATCCCTACAGCGCAGGAGGCCATCTGACCCATCGAGACTGCACCGACCAAAATCCCACCCAGACACTATACCCATAAACCTATGCATCTATCCTAGCTACTCCCCCTGACCCAAGGGGCAATTTAGCTTGGCTAATCCACCTAACCCTCCTAACCCTTTGGAGGGTGGGAGGAAACCAGAGCACCCGGAGGAAACCCACGCAGACACAGGGAGAACATGCAAACTCCACACAGACAGTGACCCAAGCCGGGAAACTGAACCCTGGTTCCTGGCACCGTGAGGAAACAGTGTTAACCATTGTGCCACATGATGCAAAGCTGACAGGAGCTTGGCTGTAGTCAGGGTGAAACTGGAAACTAAATATTCCCAACTAGGAGGAGGGAACAAAAGAGGGATGACATTAATTAATAACACAATTAGAGCCATAATAGAAAGAACATTTCCAAGCTGATGGCAGTCAAGTATTCTATATGAGAATTGTTAAATGGAAGGTGGCTCCCACAAGGAGGGGAGTGTGCTGCATTTGAGGCCAGCTGCTCAGTGAATTACTGCCACGGGGGAATGACGTTTCAACGTACACCTGGCTAACCAACCAGATCCTGCAGGCAGCAAATCAGCAGCAGCTCTCTAGGTTCAGACATTGTGCCACTCCTTCTGAATCTGTACATAAATAGTCTGCTTATAACACCATTGGGAAATCCATCTATGGCAATGATATTGCACCCTCTCCTTTCCTTCTCCTTCTATGAATGGTATGTTTTGTCTCTGTAGTGCACAAGTAACAATACTTGCCACTGTATCCTAATAATGCAATAATAATAAATCAAATCAAATGCCTTTGATATTCAAACTAGTGACATTTCCACTCTGGGGAAGATTCAGTGGTCAAGCCAATCTTTCCCTGCCCGTTAATATTGTTTTCCTACAAACACATATTCACCTGCACAGTGCTAATACCTCATGAACACATTTGCAACCTAAATGGTCAACTCCTGAAATGTGGAGATTCCCCCTGTTTACTAGGGCTCAACCATCAACTGGCCTCTTACTGACAAAACGATCCATCTGAAAACGTCCGTGAAAGTCAAAGTAACCCAAACTGCCCAGCTCCACCTGGAGAGGAGACACCTCAACTTCAAGCCTTTGTTTGGCTTCATGCACTGTGCATGAGAAAAAGCACTTACTGGCAGTGGCATGATGTGCCCTTCCTTGATTGTCAGATGTCTGCAGTAGAGTTCTACCACATAGTCTTTGAGACGCAGTGGCAAAATTGGTGAACTGACTTTCTGACAAAAGTTTTGTCAATTCACTAATTTTTCTGCCCACAGACAGTGCAACTCCCCTTCAAGATACCTAAATGTGATTCACCTTTGCCACTTCCTCAACAAATGGCTTGAACATTTGACAACAGGTAGTGCTATATATCATATTACCTCCCACCTTATTGTCAATCAGGATTTAACTAGCCACGTAAGGAAATTTGGCATGTCAGCTATGACTCTGACCAACTTTTACAGATGCACCAAAGAAAGCATTGTTTCTGATTGTATCACAGCTTGGTATGGCTCCTACTCTGCCCAAGACTGCAAGGAACTACAAAAGATCGTGAATATAGCCCAATCCATCATGTAAACCAGCCTCCTGTCCATTGACTCTGTCTATACTTCCTGCTGCCTTGGCAAAGTAACGAGCATAATTAAGGACCCCATGTGTCCCGGACATTCTCTCTTCCACCTTCTTCTATCGGGAAAAAGACACAAAAATCTGAGGTCACATACCAACCGACTCAAGAACAGCTTCTTCCCTGCTGCTGTCAGACTTTTGAATGGACTTACCTTGCATTAAGTTGATCTTTCTCTACATCCTAGCTATGACTAACATTACATTCTGCACTCTCTCCTTTCCTTCTCTATGAATGGTATGCTTTATTTGCATAGCCTGCAAGAAACAATACTTTTCATGTATGTTACAACATGTGACAATAATAAATCAAATCAAGTCATAGTGGAATCATTCTTCACTGTTTTTTGAACTGAATTGGGTAATGTGCCTGGAACCTTCACATATGAAGATACATTTAAAACCTTCACCTTTGTGAAAATGATACACCTCTCAATGGACAAATACCATGTTGGCCAATTTTAAACTGTTGGCTTTCAACAAAAGTCAGTTATTTTGAAACGATCAAGAAAATTTTAAAGAAATCTTCACAGAGTTCATCTTGAAATCATATTTCGGAAAATGCAGTAATGGGACAGCTAAATTTTCTTCTCAATTGAAAAGAGCTTTGTTTTCTTTCTTGTTTTGTATTCACTCTCACTGGGTTTTAATTGCTTCGAGTTAGCCGTGACTCTGTTACAACTGGCTTCAGGGCTACATCGCAGCCGGTGGCACTCACACCTCAGAATCAGAAGATTGTGGGTTCAGGTTTCAGGACTTGAGCACAAACATCTCCGTTGGCCTTCAGTGAGGGAGTGCTACATGTCAGTGCTCTCATCTTTTTGATGAGATGTTTAGCCAAAGCCCCAATGTCATTACAAGCGAGGGTAAAAGACCCTGAGACACTACTGTGAAGAATGGTTGGGAGGCGTGTTGCTTTGTGGGACACAACAGTGCAACAGTTAGCTGCAGAGTTTCCTACATTACAACAGTGATGACACTTCCAGAGTAACACAATGAGTAAAGTGTGTAGGGATGCCCCGAGGTCAGAAAAAGTCCTGCCAGTTTTAAAGGCAAGCGATTTTTATGCATTGGAGGGGATTAAATCAGAGAGAGGATTCATGTACTTGATTGTGTGCACAGTGAGGTGAGGACTTCTGGAATTGGATTCCAGCAGAGTCCAAACTTTCAAGAGTTGGCGGAGGGTGAAAGGAAAGAGAAATTGGCAGAAAGTAAGAAAATATCAATGCAACAAGGACAGATAAAGATTTCCCTAGAGCAAACTTGGTTGTCTTCACTCTTCCAAAAAAAAATTGCAACATTCTTTTCCTCTTTGCTAAACTTGTAACAGAAACCAGATGAGCAAATATTGCAGACAGGAAATGTCAGCTTCTGAACCAATTCTCCTCTAGCACTGGTTGCCAGAACACGGCTCAATTATTGTCAGTAGCAAACAGTCCCTTATTGAGCAGGCATCCTTCTTGCACAGTCCAAAACAGGGAGCGCAGGCAGACTCTGAACTGTTCAGTACAAACAGCTAGGAGTTAAACAAATTCTCTTTTAGCTTTCTCCTTGTTAAAAAAGATGCTTAATAACGTTGGTCTTAAAATCAAAGCAAAATGATGATGTGGGTACCAGAAAGATCTAAAGGTAAAGTTACCGTAATTCCAGATGACAATCATCAATAATCTCAGAAAGACATTACTTAATAACAGCTTAATAAATCATGGCTGGGTAGGCAGCAGCATAGCGGTATTGGGCTGGACCAATACTACAGAAACCTAGGATAATGCCTGGGCATCTGTGTTCAAAACCCACCACAGCAGATGGTGAAATTTGGATTCAATAAAATTTCTGGAATTAAAAGTCTAACGATGACTATGAAACCACAGTCGATCATTGTAAAAACCCATCTGGTTCACTAATGTCCTTTAGGGAAGGAAATCTGTTGTCCTTACCTGGTCTGGTCTACATGTGACTCCAGAGCTACAGAAATGAGGTTGACTCTCAACTGCCCTCAGAAATGGAGGGCAGTTAGGGATGGGACTGGGCCAGCACTTGAATAACTTGAAAAAAATTGATAAGGGCCATTGTGATTGCAATTGAATAGGATCCCTACTGGTTCGATTATGAATGCTATGTTTGTTACTTCCAGTGACATTATTTTCCACCGACCAGTTGTTTACTAGAAGATTCCAGAATTTTCATTTATTTATTCAATCAGAGTTTTAGTTTGTCTTAAGGTTTTGCACCGGTTCACTGGAGTAGAACCTGGCACTACAGGTTTTCAGAGATTCTTTTCACCCACAAGCAAGGAAGCAAAGTTTTTTGGAAAATAAATTCACAGCAAAGTCAACAAAGTTCACCTTCAGTGAATGATGACAAACATAGGTGGGTTGTCCATGCTAAATTGCCCCTTTGTGTCAGGGGATTAGCAGGGTAAATACGTGGGGTTGTAGGAACAGGGCCTGGGTGGGATTGTTGTCAGTGCCGGCTTGATGGGCTGAATGGCCTCTTCCTGCACTGTAAGGATTCTATGATGAAGCACGGTTGATTCACAATTCAAATTAACACATGATTTGAATTAAAACTGCACAAAATAAAGGCTGTTATTTTTATTCAATGTGATCTTTCTACCATTTAGAACCATGCTGACATGGGAGTGTATCTCTGTTCCTTCACTGTCGCTGGCTCAAAAGCCTGGAGCTTCCTTCCCGTTGCACTGTGAGTGCACATACACCTCATGGGCTGCAAAGGTGTGAGACAATGGCTTTCGCCATCCTCTTAACCAGGGCTGGATAACCAAGTTATAAGTTTTAAAACTTATTTATTAAAATTAAAAAGTTTATTTGTTAGTCACAAGTAGGCTTACATTCGCATGACAATGAGGTGACTGTGAAAATCCCCTAGTTGCTGCACTCTGGCGCTATTTGGGAATACTGAGGGAAAATTTGTGTACATAGATCCCTGAAAGTTGGGAATCAAGTAGATAAGGTTGTTAAGAAGGCATACGGTGTCTTGGCGTTTATTGGTAGGGGGACTGAATTTAGGAGTCGCAGCGTTATGTTGCAACTGTACACAACTCTGGTGCGGCCGCACTTGGAGTACTGTGTGCAGTTCTGGTCCCCACATTACAGGAAGGATGTGGAGGCTTTGGAGAGGGTGCAGAGGAGGTTTACCAGGATGTTGCCTGGTATGGAGGGGAGGTCCTATGAGGAGAGGCTGAGGGATTTGGGGTTGTTTTCTCTGGAAAGAAGGCGGCTAAGAGGGGATCTTATTGAAACATATAAGATGATTAGAGGTTTAGATAGGGTGGATAGTGATAGCCTTTTTCCTCTGATGGAGAAATCTAGCACGAGGGGGCATGGCTTTAAATTAAGGGGGGGTAGTTATAGGACGGATGTCAGGGGTAGGTTCTTTACCCAGAGGGTGGTGAGGGATTGGAATGCCCTGCCTGCTGCAGTTGTAAATGCGCCTAGTTTGGGGGCGTTTAAGAGATCCGTGGATAGGTTTATGGACGAAAAGGGATTGGTTTAGGTTAGTGGGTCATTGTTTTGTAACTGGTCGGCGCAACATCGTGGGCCGAAGGGCCTGTTCTGCGCTGTAATGTTCTATGTTCTAATTTAGCATGGCCAATGCACCTAATCAGCACAACTTTTGGAATGTGGGAGGAAACTGAAGCATCCGGAGGAAACCCACGCAGACTCGGGGAGAACTTGCAGACTCCACACAGACAGTGACTCAAGCTAGGAATCGAGCCCAGGTCTCTGGCGCTGTGAGGCAGCAGTGCTAACCACTGTGGGAATAAATGTTGGTCTAGCCACTGACAATCCCCAAGCCAATAACAATAAGAAATTCAGAATACTTGGAATTCCATGCGTAAAAGCTTAATTTTGCTGAATGGAGGCATGTTGCCAAAGTTTTTCGTCTTGCACTCATCAGGATAAAGACAAGAGTGCCAAATTTCAAGCAATCACAGCAACTTGTATTGCAGGAGAAAAGGGTGCTGGTTGGTTGGCAAGTCTGCTCTCATTGGCTGAGGTGTTAACATGGGGAATTATAAGGTTTCCTAAGATCCTAGGCAATTCCAAAAAAAGGACAAAGCTTGAACGTATGTTTTAGCAACACCCACCTTCATCGGGTTCTTTACCTTCAGCCCAGCTCTGTGGCTCATCCTGCAGCTGTTTCAGATCTGCCTTTGGCTTCTTCTTGTTTTTCTTTGTCTATTAAAAGGACCAAGGGTCAGTTCTTTTAAAAATAAGACAACTCATTGAACAGAGCTGGTGAATATGGAAGGTCTGAATTATATTTATGTCTACAAAGCATAAATATCGTGTGGCCTTTTTAGAAATATTGCATATTTGTTTGAGCAGCTGTGCTATTCAAAATAAAAAAATCCAGCCCATTGTATATTGAATTAACAGGACAGAAAGAGGCCTGTGCAGTAGTTACATTTCACACGAGTCTCCTTTAACTATTAGCATTCCTTACTGTTCCTTTTGCCCACATATACCTACAGATATTGTGGCTCTATATTGAACCTGGGGAAAAATGTTTTCATGACATGAAATTATTGGAATAGTTTCAGTATTTTTGGTTCAGCAGTGCATCTGAAATAAACAAACAGAAGAAACACTTTAAAAGCTTGACTACATGTTGTAAATGAAGCAAGTTAGCGAAAGACAACATTGGAGACAGTGTGAAATACCCAAGACAACACAGGGAAATCCCTTCAGTACTTATCTGCCCACAATGTAGCTTGGATACTGCAGCGTACTGGTTATGTTACTGGACTAAAAATGCAGAGGACAAAGTTCAAACCCCAACATGGGCATTTCAGAATTTGAACCCTGTCGAAATGCTGCCCAAAGAAGCCGGTATCAGTTCAAAAAAGGTGATACTATCAGGTTACTGTAAAAAGCCAACTGCCTGCGCGTCTGACATTCAGACATGCAACAGTTATAATTAAACACTGCGAAGGCAAAAACCACCATCTTTGGCCCCCTCCCTACAACTGAGTTTCTACCCCCACATCATCATCATCATTTCATCTGACTCTAGCCTTGCTTCAGATCATCGTGACAAATATCATCAAATCCCTACAAGGCAGAAGAAGCAATTTGGCCCATCAGGTTTGCACCAACTCTGGCAGACTATCTTACCCAGGCCCTCTCCCCCTCCCTATCTGTAACCCCACACATTTACCATGGCTACTCTCATCTAACTACACATCTTAGGACACTGAGGGGCAAAGCAGCATGACCAATCCACTTAACCTGCATACCTTTGGACTGTGGAAAAAAACTGGAGCACCTGGAGGAAATCCACGGAGACATGGGGAGAATGTGCAAACTCCACACAGACAGTGACCCAAGGCCTGGAATCGAGCCCTGGTGCTGAGGGACACTGGATTGACTCAACTCTGATGCTGCCAGCTGATTGACTCTTAACTGCCCTCACAAACGACAAGGTTGTCCAGAAGCCAGCTCCCCACTAATAAAATTCTGATTTTGCCAGAGATGCCCACAGCTTAGTAAAAAAAAAACAAACATTGTGGGAGTGCCTACTTCCCACACACAGCTGTAGTCTGAGTAAGTGACCACTCTCCCTCCACTGCCTCCTTGGGTGAACCAGGGATGGGCCAGAAATGCAGGGATAGCAGAGGCAATCAATGATTGCAAAAGGAGATTGGATGGACAATTGTATGAAATAAACTTTAGGACTATGGGAATAGAGCGGGGAATGGGATTAACTGGATTGCTCCATGGGGAGGCAGCATGATCTTGATGGAACAAAAGGCCTCCTCCTGTGCTGTAAATGGCTCTCCGACTTTAAGCTGCAAATGATCCCATGGTATATTTCTCCCTCAGCTACCAATGCCAAAACCAGAATAATTGGCCATTCCTCTCATTTGCTGTTTGTGGGGCTGTTTGATGCATAGAAATTGTTTCCTGTGTTCACTTACATAATAAGAGAGTTTACACTGCTGGCTGGCTGTGAAGAACTTTTAGAACCCAGAGGCCACCATAAGGCGCTGTATAATCAGAAATAATTTCTTTCATCTGTTGCCTCATTGCCAAGCCTTAGCTCTCTGTACTTCACTCACTGGTCCACTGTATTTCTCCGTGAGCAGCAATTTGCTCCATATCTTCATTTTTGAGGATGAACCAAGATATACATTTTGCTTCCATTCGCCTTGCTATATAATTAGGGGCATAATTTTAGCTCTGCAACCTCCATAACGAGACTTCATTGCAACGGTCAGGAAGTGGTAGATGTTTGATGAATTTGCCTTTATTTCTCATTTGCTTTCCCTTTTCAACATCCATCAGGCAGAATACACAAAACAAAAACTGACCATTCAGCCCAACTGATCTACGCTGGTACTTATACAAGCCTCCCCCCACCCTGCCCTCAATTCCATTCTCCCTCGCACAAGCATGAAGCTTTTCCTTCAAAAACAAAAGGGCTAAACTTGCATTCCTATAGTGCCTGTCACAACTGCCGGATGTTCCTTAAAGCATTTATGCCGTCTGTTTCAAGCATGTATTTTCTCTCGGTCAGTGCTGGACTAACCTTGAACCTTTCCATTTTTATTACGTTGCTTCTTTACATTTATCTGTCTCCCACACACTCTGTGAGCCACTGATGGCGCGGATGAGATGACACACAGGTGGGCATGGGCAGCAGCGTAACAGGAGGTAGCATGTTTGGAGCTACTTCGTGGAGAGAACTGGAACTATTGCCAGCCGGTAGGAACCACTGTAGCCCTGCCCTCCAAGACCTTTCCAATAAACATAACACATGTTTGCGCTATTTTACAAGGATTTATTTTTCGAAGAACTGCAGTATTTTTCCAACTAATAGGTTTGTAATCCATTTGCAGTGCAAGGAAGTTCTGTGCATTGGATTCTTGCCCAGAGGCAATTAAAATCTCCCTAATGAGGTTGGGTTTGATATCAGGGAGACTACAGAAGGAAGCAAAGAAATCTGGCTGTCCTCCCAGAGCGCTTGCAGTCTGCTCGCTCCTTCCTTTGGAGGAGAATTTAGCACTCAGTTACAGAGTCCAATATTTCAGGAAGTTGTTCAAGGGAGAAAAAGAATACTGTTAAATCGGGGAAAAAGTTAAACTGGCACTTGCTTAAGCTGTGGTAATGTTTGAGACTCAGTTCCTTTGGAAAGGACTGTTTGTTGTTGCAACTTAAAGTCAGGTAACTGCACAACTGGGTGGTGGTGGTACAGGAGAGCAACTTCAACCTGGGAACAGTTAATTAGACATTCGGCACTAGATAGAACTTGGGATTGCATCTTCACATCTGAAGATGCACCTGGAAAATAGGCTTCCCATATTCCAAAAGCAACAAGTTATCAGGTTTTCGGAGCCCCAACTAAATAAAGCCTTACCTCAACACCGAGCAATCATATTAATACTACATATCACCTCAGGACTTCAGCAATAACATAACACCAGGTTTTGAAAAATACTGTTAAGTTTAATTGTGCATTTAGAGTCATAAAATCATCTACTGCACAAAAAGGGGGCTATCTGACCTATCGAGTCTATGCTAGCTCTCCAAGGAGCAATCCAATCTGACCCATTCCCCTACCTATCCCTGTGACTCTGCAAGTTTATTTCCCTCAATTGTCTATGCAATTTGTTTTGAAATCATTCCCCGTCTCCGCTTCACCACCCTCACAGGCAGCAAGCCCCAGTCCAGTCCAATTACCCATTCGCTGTCTAAAAAGGCTCTTCCTCAATATCCCTTGGCTAAATTGTGCTATCATCTAAAATATATCCGTGATCTACTCCTGTTCCAGTTGTCTCACTGTGAAGATTCATTCTTGGGCATCAATGGCAAGATCTGCATTATTGGCCATCCCTAGCTGCCCAACAGTGTGTTACATCCAGATCAATCCCAGCCATCCCACACCATACACCCACCCACACCCTACCTTCTCCGTTCTCTTCTCAGTATCCAGTTGTTGTTTGACGATTAGCTTTTCAAATGGGTGAAGAATTTCCTCTTCTAATGGTTCAGTTCCTGCTCGCCCATTCGGCTGGGATTTCTGGAAATTAAAGACACACCATAAATACATTGCATTTAGATTCTGCATACAAGTTAACACAAGCTCAGTGATTTTACAATGAGAGAACACACCCTCTAAATTCAAGAATGGCAAAAGAGTCACTCCCCAACCAGGACACAAACTTGCTGTGATTATTCTTGCATTTAATGTTGCTCAACCAAATATTCAAATCAATTCCACAGAATAATCAGAAACCTTCTGGAAAGACAACAAACACCAATTGTGAAAACAGGTTCTGCAGCTACAAAAGATATTTTAAATTCTTTCTTCGGATGCGACTATCGCTGACTAAACCAGGATGTGTTGCCTTTTTGGAATTGCCCTCATTGGGAGCTGCCTTCTTGAACGGCGGCAGTCAATGTGGTGCAGGTACACCCATTGTGCTGTTAGAGGGGAAGCACTAGGAATGTGACCAAGTGACAATAAAGGAACAGCCAAAACATATTTCCAAGTCAGGATGGTGAGCAACTTGGAGGGAACTTGCAGATGGTGCTGTTCCGATGCAGTGGTTGCCCTTGTTCCACAAGGTGGTCAAGGTCATGTGTTTGGAAAGAGGTTTGGGGATTTGTTGCATCTTGTAGCGCTGCCACTGTGGAGAGAGTGAATGTTGAAGGTGATGGATGGGGTGCCAATCGGGTGGATTGCTTTCTCTGTTGAGTTTGTTCGTTTGGATAAGTACAGATCTATGGTAACCCCAAGATGTTGAAGGTAGGGCACTGAGCAGTGGCAATGCCATTGAATGTCATGGGGAGATAGTTAGATATTTTTCAACCGCATCAAGACAAGATATAGCTAGAACAGATCTGGGCATGCCAACTTATTTTCTCATACCTGGTCTGAATCAGAGAGGTGGTTGGCGAACAATGGGAAGGACAAAATGACCCCTCCTGTGGTCTGAGCTGTAATGGCAGAACGCAGTGTGAAACTATCCTGAATGGGCCAGAAGCTCTCGCATTCAATCCCTGGTCATTGCTAAGTTATGATGTGGAGATGCTGGCGTTGGACTGGGGTAAACACAGTAAAAAGTCTGACAACACCAGGTTTAAGCCCAACCGATTTATTTGATAGTAAACTCACAAGCTTTCGAGGTTAACCTCTTCATCAGGTGAATGGAGAGTTCTGGCCTCAGACAGAGCATATGAAGCACAGTTTACAGATTACTGATTAGAATGCGAATCTTTACACCTAACCTGCTGTTCAAGTCGGCCACTTTAAGACTTGAACAGCAGGTTAGGCGTAAAGATTCGCATTCTAATCAGTAATCTGTAAACCGTCTGTGCTTCATATGCTCTGTCTGAGGCCAGAACTCTCGATTCACCTGAAGAAGAGGGAAACCTCGAAAGCTTGTGAGTTTACTAACAAATAAGTCGGTTCAACTTAAACCTGGTGTTGTCAGACTTTTTACATTGCTAAGTTAGCTGATGAGAGAGCTGGGGTGTCAAAACTGTCCTCATTGCTCCTAATCTAAAGAGGGCGTAAATCAAAACTTTTCTCCTCACCTGGAATATTGTGTGCAGCCTTGATCACCTTACTTGAGGGACATACTGTCAAGGTTACCTGCTGAGATTTTTCAGCATTTAATGTTCTTGTAATCTATGAGGTTCATTCAGCTGATGCCTGGAACGAGGGAGTTGTTTCGTGAGGAAGGGTCAAAAAAAGCTGGGTCCATATTCAGTGGAGTTTAGAAGAACGAGAGGTGATCTATTGAAACATAAGATTCTGGAAGGTTTTGGCAACATAGATACTGAGAGGATGTTGCCCCTCATGGAGGAATCTCGGGTAATGGGGGAGGGCACAGTTTCAAAATAAAAGGTCTCCCATTTAAGACAAAGACAAAGAGGAATTTCTCCTCTCAAGAGGATTTTTAAAATTCATTGGTGGGACATGAACATCACTGGCTGGTCAGCATTTATTGCCCATCCCTAGTTGCCCTTTTGAAGATGGTGGTTAACTGCCTTCTTGAATCGCTGGGTTGACCCACAATGCCATTAGGAAGGGAATTCCAGGATTTTGACCCAGAGACTGTGAAGGAATGGCGATATATTTCCAAGTCAGTACAGAGTGGCTTGGAGGTGGTGGTGTTCCCATGTATCTGCTGCCTTTGTCCTTCTAGATGGATGTGATTTTGAGTTTGAAAAGTGCTAAGGATCTGTGGTGAGTTGCTGCAGTGCTTCTGGTAGATAGCACACACTGTGGCTACTGAGCATTGGTGGTGGAGGGAGTGGTTGTTTGTGGATGTGATGCCAAAGTGGGCTGCTTTGTCCTGGATGAGCTTCTTGAGTGTTGTTGGACATGCACCCATCCAGGCAAGTGGAGAGTATACCATCACTCCATGTTTGGAATTCTCTTCCCCCTGAGAATATAGCACAGAATCATAGAACCATATAGTGCAGAAGGACATCATTCAGCTCATCAGGCCTGCACTGACCACAATCCCACCCAGCCGCTATCCCCATAGCCCCATGCATTTACCCTAGCTAGTCACCCTGACAATAAGGAGCAATTCAGCACGGCCAATCTACCTAACCCGTACATCTTTGGATTGTGGGAGGAAACTGGAGCACCCGGAGGAAACCCACGCAGACACGGGAGGAAGATGCAGACTCCACACAGTCACCCAAGCTGAGAATTGAACCTGGGTCCCTGGCACTGTGAGGCAGCAGTGCTAACCACTGTGCCACTGGAGGCTGGGTCACTGAATATATTAGGCCTGAGTTAGCCAGATGTCTGATTAATAAGGCAGTTGAGGGTAAAAGTGGAGGTAAGGCCACAATCAAATCAGCCATGGTCTTGTTGAATGGTGGAGCATGCTCAAGGGGTAGAATAGCCGACTCATGCACTGATTTCTTATGTTGTCATGTGTATATGCAGAACTCAGATGTTGGCAGCAACAGCCTCAACCATAAGGTCATTCATAGTTGCATAGCCTGCTGGCGGTCACTGCAGAGTAACTGGGAGAAGCACTGGAGGGCTATTGCCCAAAGTCAGCAGCATCAGATAGGCCCAATCAGAAATTACAAGGAATACCAAGAATATTAATGCCATTGATCTTCTGAATCTGTTTTTAGATTATATTACACATACATTTCAGCTAGCCTGATTCGAACACAACATCAAAACTCAAATATGGATTACCAAGAATTAGAAAATATCTCAAGAAAATGCAAAATGCCAGGTAGGAAAATGGCCACATCTACAGTGGTTGGTCTATTTTATGGTGAGCATTAAATCTTGAACCAAGTCTACCTCAGCTGCCATAAATTTACATTTTCTCAACACACAGAACTACAATAAGTCATTATATGAAGTTAGAGAATGAGAACATGAAGGAATGCTTGGGAAATATCAGGTTCCTTCAAAGGTCAGTTATAGCCAGAAAATTGAATCGCCAGGAGGCTTATGCTGACTTAGAAGTTCTAACACACCCGTCCACCCACTTTAAAGTTTATTAATTGTATCACAAGTAGGCTTACATTCACACTGCAATGAATCTACTGTGAAAATCCTCTTGGCCTAAGAAAGATATGTTGGTATTCGCCCTTGAGTCATTTACTTTACATCATAAAAACGTGGATAAATACGCAAGATATAAGATGACAAGTTTTGGGTCAGAGGTCATAAAGTCAGAGGTTTACAGCATGGAAACAAGCCTTTCGGCCCAACTTGTCCATGCCAACCTTTCTTTTTAATCTCTAAACTCGCCCCAATTGCCCGTGTTTGGCCCTCTTCACTCTTTACCCATGCAACTGTCTAAATGCTGCTTTTTAAAAGACAAAATTGTACCCGCCTCTACTACTACCTATGGCAGCTTGTTCCAGACACTCACCACCCTGTGTGTGAAACAATTGCCCCTTTGGACCCTTTTGTATCTTTCGCCACTCACCTTAAACCAATGCTCTCTTGTTTCCTCCCCTACCTTTCCCAAAGGTAGGTCAAACTAAGGTAGAAGAGTTTCCAACATTATCCACTTTGGTCCCTGACCTTATTCTGCAGGAAATACACACTACAGGGCAGTTTACTTCAAAAGGATTAATTCATGCCACAGCAATTATAGACACGACTCATTACCAACAAGGCTTAAATCTTAATCTATTACAATTGGCAGCTGATTTAATTATCTAAATCAATAATGCAATACCTCAAAATCTAATGAAATATCAGTGCCAAGGTTTCAATCTGAAACTGCCAAGTAAAACAGTAACAGGAATTCCACCCACCGCCTGGTTACACCATCCGTGGGGTACACTGTTCTTACGGAAAGTACGATTGAATCACCAATTGATTTTTCCTGTACAATTGATTTCTCATACAACTGAACAGCCCACTGTGCCTGCACTGTCTCTTTTGAAAGTGCTACCTGATTAGCTCCACTCCACTGCTGGTTCCCCATAGCCCTGCAATTTCTGTTCCTTTTCAAGCGTATTCCTGATTTCCGTTTGAAAGTTACTATTCTATTTGGTGAAAGCGGATTGCAGACAACGCATTCCAGTTTATGAACAATCTCCTGATCCAGGGAAAGAGCAGGGGTCAGCACCTTACAAGAGTTTGTTCATGCATAAGGGACTGAGTGGCCTCTCCCTGCTGATATATCTACCCCTCCTCAGTTATATCTACCCCCTCACTGTTGGGTGGCTGTCCCTCAATTCAAGGATGATGTACATGTGGGACCACGAATACGACACTGGTAAAACACATTCATAGAATAGAATCACAGAATCTCAACAGTGCAGGCCCCTTGAGTCTACTCTGACACAGCATCTTTTCCTGGCCCTATTCCCATAACCCCACATGTTTATCCTGCTAATTCCCCTAACCTATACATCTTTGGACATTAAGGGACAATTTAGCATGGCCAATCCACCTAACCTGCACATCTTTGGATTCAATTCAATATTTTTAGATTTTCATTACCAATTCCTACATCCACTTTCAGAATTGAAATTCTGATGCTGTAGTGATACCCTCCTCCAACTTGCATGCCATTACTTTCTCGTTATTTACCCTTTTGCTT
Organism: Carcharhinus amblyrhynchos; assembly: GCF_965287045.1. Classification (NCBI taxonomy): domain Eukaryota; kingdom Metazoa; phylum Chordata; class Chondrichthyes; order Carcharhiniformes; family Carcharhinidae; genus Carcharhinus; species Carcharhinus amblyrhynchos. Next base: position 120,830,451 of record NC_137331.1, read on the forward strand.
TGTTTGTATTCTTTCATGGAATGTGGGCAGCATTGGCAAAGCCAGCATTTGTTGCCCATCGCTAACTGCCCTTAAACTGAATGTCTTCTTGGGTTATTTCCATGGGCAGTTAAGAGTGAAGCACATTGCTGTGGCTCTGGAGTCACATGTGGGCCAGACGAGGTAAGGACGGCAGATTTCCTTCCCTAAAAGGACATTAGTGAACCAGATGGGCTTTTACAACAATCACTAATAATTTGGTGATCGTCACTGCCGAGACGAGCTCTAGATTCCAAATTTATTAATAGAGTTTAAATTTTGCCAGATCACGCGGTGGGATTTGAACCTGTGCTCCCAGAGCATTAGCCAGCCATTAGAACCAGCCCAGCGATATTACCACAACTCCACCATCGCTCTCATCATTCAATCTCACCTGCCACCCTATCACAAACCTGCTCTTCCTACCCGCTATATCTGCAAAAGCTGTTATATTTCACAGTTCTGGTTATCAAGCCGGAATGTTAACTCCGTTTCTCTCTTCACAGATGCTGCCTAACCTGCTGGGTATTTCCAACATGCGCAGTATTTAGCTTTTGCAACAGAATTTATTTTTTGTTGGGCAAGAGTGAAACTTAGCACACACCAAACTGAGGCTGTGCACAAGGGTCTTTTGAACATAAGAACATAAGAAATAGGAGCAGGAGTAGGCCATCTAGCCCTTCGAGCCTGCCCTGCCATTCAATAAGATCATGGCTGATCTGTTGTGGCTCAGTTCCACTTTCCCGCCCTCTCCCCATAACCCTTAATCCCCTCTCTTATCAAGAACCCATCAACCCGCTTCTTAAAAATATTTAGCGAGGCAGCCTCCACCACTTCAACGGGCAGAGAATTCCAGAGATTCACCACCCTTTGAGTGAAGAAGTTCCTCCTCAACTCCGTTCTAAACCGCCTCCCCTTTATCTTGAGGCTGTGCCCCCTAGTCCTACTGTCTTTTTTGAGCGGGAAGAGTCTCTCCACCTCTATCCTATCCATCCCATTCATCATCTTATACGTCTCAATGAGATCTCCCCTCATTCTTCTAAACTCTAACGAGTACAAGCCTAGTTTATTCAGCCTCTCCTCATAGCTCAATCCCCTCAACTCCGGTATCAGCCTAGTAAACCTCCTCTGCACTCCCTCCAGGGCCAAAATATCCTTGCGCAGGTGCGGCGCCCAAAACTGCACACAGTACTCCAGCTGCGGCCTCACCAATGCCCTATACAGCTGCAGCAAGACCTCCCTACTTTTATATTCAATCCCCCTCGCTATGAAGGCCAGCATCCCATTTGCCTTCCTGACCACCTGCTGCACCTGCAAGCTGGGTTTTTGCGACTCATGCACAAGGACCCCGAGGTCCCTCTGCACCGTCGCCTGCTGCAGTTTTTCGCCACGTAAGTAATAGTCCTTCCTACCATTCTTCCTACCAAAGTGGACCACCTCACACTTGCCAACATTAAATTCCATTTGCCATTTCCTGGCCCATTCGCCCAGCCTATCTAGATCCTTCTGCAGACTCTCCACACCCTCCGCACAATTTGCCTTTCCCCCAATCTTGGTGTCATCAGCAAATTTCGACACCCTGCACTCGGTTCCCTCCTCCAGATCATCTATATAAATGGTAAATAGCTGAGGCCCCAGCACCGACCCCTGGGGCACCCCACTAGTCACCAACCGCCAATCCGAATAGCACCCATTGACCCCCACTCTCTGCCTCCTATTTGACAACCAATCCTCTATCCATGCTAACACCCTACCCCCAACTCCATGTCCCCTGACCTTCTGCAATAACCTCTTGTGAGGTACCTTGTCAAACGCCTTCTGAAAATCCAGAAAGACCACATCCACCGGCTCTCCTCTATCCACTGCCCTAGACACATCCTCATAGAACTCCAGTAAATTTGTCAGACACGACTTCCCTTTAATGAAACCGTGTTGCGTCCGCCCTATCAAGCAATTCCCTTCAAGATGCCTCGCAATTTCCTCCTTAATGACGGATTCTAACATTTTACCTACCACAGACGTTAAACTAACTGGCCTATAATTCCCCGCCTTTTGCCTGGCACCCTTCTTAAACAACGGCGTAACAATAGCCGTTTTCCAATCTTCCGGCACTTCCCCAGAATCCAGCGACGTCTGGAAAATAACCACCAAGGCATCCACTATAACCTCCGCCATTTCTTTCAGAACCCTCGGATGCATTCCATCCGGTCCTGGGGACTTGTCCACAATCAGCCCCTCCAGTCTGTCGAGCACCACCTCTCTCGTAACAGTAATGTCATTAAGACCCTCCATTCCTACCACCTTTCCATCGCTAACACCCGGCAAATTATTCACGACTTTTGGATGGATCATTAGCCTGCAGAGTACGAGAAAGGAAGGTGGAACCAGCAATCCCATCCAACTTTGTACATCCGCAGATTGCCTCAAATCACCTCACTATCACATTCTTCTTTTAAATTAATCATTCGAGATAGGTCACTAGCAACTGATGCCCACCAGAATTGCCCCTCGAGATGGTGGTGGGTGAGCCACCTTCTTGAACCACTGCAGTCCATGAGATGTAGGTGCACCCTCAGTGCTGTTAGGGAGTGAGTTCTGGGATTTTGACCCAGCCACAGTGAAGGAACAACAATAGAGTTCCAAGCTAGGATGGCACCTAACTTAGGAAGGAAACGTGCTAATGGCTGTAGTCTCATAGGTCAGCTACGCATGTCAGCTTGGAACAGGTGGTTTGGGGGGAGCAGCGCACAGGTGAGAAGAGGAAATCGTGTATATGGAAAATGTACCATAGACCCAGGATTACTACCACATATGAAGAGGCAATTTTAAAAAGAACGTACTGGAAAACTCAGCAGGTCTCGCAGTGTCTGTGGAGACAGAAATAGAGTTAAATCTTTTCTCTTTACATATGACACCTCTTCTCTGAGATTTGAGGAAGCGTCATACGGAACTCAAAACATTAACTTGGTTTCTCTCTTCACAAATGCTGCCAGGCCCATTGAGTTTTTGCGGCATTTGTAGATTTCCAGCATTCACAGTATTTTGCTATTATTTAGGAGCTGATTTCTCTGGGCATTTACTACTGGGCAGCATAGTGGCACAGTGGTAGGGACCCGGGATTCAATTCCAGCCTTGAGGCACTGTCTGTGTGGAGCTTGCACATTCTCCCCATGTCTGAATGGGTTTCCTCCGGATGCCCTGGATTCTTCCCACAGACCAAAGACGTGCAGGGTGGATTGATTAGCCATGCAAGGTTAACCCCAGTGTTAGGGGGATTAGCAGGGTAAAGACGAGCGGTTGAGGGAATAAGGCCTGGGTGGGACTGTGGTCAGTGCAAACTCGATGGGCCAAATGGCTTCCTCCTGCACTACAGGGATTCCATATAAACAAATTTATTGCTGATTTGAACAGGAAAACATTTCCCAAAGGTATAAATGTCAAGGCTTATAAACTTAATTAATAAATCAAATGTGGACACTTTACACAGAGGGTGGTAAATGCCTGGAACTTGCTGCCGGGAGGGGTAGTGGAAGCAGATACAGTAGTGACTTTTAAGGCGCGTCTTGACAAAGACTTGAACAGGAGGGGAATAGAAGGTTACGGTCCCTGGAAGGGTCGGGGGTTTTAGGTTCAGTTGGGCAGCGTGGTCGGTGCAGGCTTGGAGGGCTGAAGGGCCTGTTCCTGTGCTGTAATTTTCTTTGGACACATTGGACTTAAGAATAAAGAACAATTAGTCTACTTGCAATTATCAGTAAATGATGATTTACTGATCATCACTTCTGAAAAGTTAGAATAACATGATGAAAGCAATAGCAAAACACCGTCACATTAATAAGCCTGCTCAATGTAAATAAACTGTGTTTAAGAAATCAAGAAAAACACAAAGGTGACAACATGCTTATTATATAAATTGTACACAGTCTGATCTTTATGTTGCCTGAGGGCTAGGTAGAAGTAAACAGCTTCTAACTGATTTAAAGGAGGTAAACCAGACTTTACAATTTATAGAAACACTGGATTTTTTAAAAAAGTAGCCACTGAAAGAAATCCAGTTCAATGTTTGATGATCTGAGAATCTCTGAACTGCATCTGGATGCTGAGCAAGCAACAATTACAACTTGGCCTTAAAAATGCACACTAAGTTACATACTGTTGCACTTCAACAAAACAGTACATTGTGTCCTACATGACAGAAGGTTACTGACCTTATAAATCAGTTAATGCGCCAACCTCAAGTAGTTATTTTAAATAAAAATATTTCAGATGAATAGAACATTAAAATATCAGAGCAATAAAATTAATGCAGTTGAAGCAAGCATTTCATTTTGACACTGCAATGTTTTCAATCTGTTGGAGAGATTAAACTTGAGGGGGTTACCGTGATGCAAGTGCAGGAACGGCTACGTTTATGTGAGCTCTGGCATTACCCATCTTTTAATCAGTTTTTTAATTCTGATGCACAACCCATAATTATCCAGTCCTGATGTCTATAATCTGCACTATGATCCTGGTTAAATTCGGCAGGGCAGCAGAGTTAAGAAAATCCTTGGAGAAGGCTGGGGATGGGGCCCAGTTCATAGTAGCGGTTTCACTGGCGAGTGGGCCTATCCTGCGGTGATGGTGTTGGCATCGAGACGATGGCCACCATTACGAGTATAGGCGTGGACACCGGTCCCATTTTGATGGACTGTGAGGTATCTGAAAGAAAATGGATGAAGCGGAGAATCTGGTCAATGGAGGGGGCGGCTTCCTCTGTGGACGCCTGCCTTCAGTTCTTGGAAATCCTACTGTGCGGAGTGTCATACATTCTGGCTGACTTGGATACGGAGCATCAATGTGTCCGATCTCCCGAAGGCTGCCAAGGATAACTTCTTGGCCAAATGAGAATTGGTGGCCATGCTTTCACAATCTCAATTTGGGGCTGGGTGCTCAATGAAGCACACTGTATCGATCTTTGAGGAATGGGGTCAGATGAAGACTCCAACCACTGGTCTTATGATGTCTTGTCCACGGTCTTGGTCGAGAAGGGTTAGAGGCAGCCAGAAGTCTCAGGTCCTTGCCATCCACCAGCGCCTAAACTTTTCTTTGTTGGGGCTTTGTGACAATAGATGGTGGCGGCGCAGTGCCTTTGATGAAACTCCGGATGGATCCTGGGTGTTGCTCAATAATCCTGCCATCACTTTGGTTTTTTCAAACTCTGTGGATGATTATATTATCCTGCAGTTCATCATTAATCCTGGACTTTGTTCCATTCAGATCATAATCTCAAAGGAACACAGCACAGTGGTTAGTACTGGTGCTTCACAGCTCCAGGGACCTGGGTTCGATTCCTGGCTTGGGTAACTGTCTGTATGAAGTTTGCATGTTCTCCCCATGTCTGCATGGGTTTCCTCCGGGTGTTCCAGTTTCCTCCCACAGTCTGAAAGATGTGCTGGTTAGGGTGCATTGGCCATGCTAAATTCTCCCTCAGTGTATCCAAACAGGTGCCAGAGTGTGGCGACTAGGGCATTTTCACAGTAACCTAATTGCTGTGTTAATGTGAATCTATTTGTGACACTAATAAATAAACTTTATTCCTGATTTTGTAATTCTGTCTTTTATGCTAAGCACAAGAGACAGTTAAAACGTACAGTGACTCTCCATCAGGCAGGCTGAGAATGCTGTTTGAGCAGTGGTGAGGGGGTGGTGCAATCAGCTGTCCGCCCATCCATTAAAATTCAGTTTCTAGAAAAGAATAATACCCCAGAAGTGAGAGAAGTTTATTTATTAGTGTCACAGGTAGGCTTAAAATAACACTGCAATGAAGTTACTGTGATAATCCCCTAGTCGTCACACTCCAGCACCTGTTCAGGTACACTGAGGAAGAATTTAGCATAGCCAATGCACCTAACCAGCATATCATGCAGACTGTGGGAGGAAACCCAGTAAAAAGTCTGACAACACCAGGTTTTAGTCCAACCGATTTATTTGATAAATAAATTATCAAATAAATCGGTTGGACTAAAACCTGGTGTTGTCAGACTTTTTACTGTGTTTACGCCAGTCCAACACCGGCATTCCCACATCGAGGAAACCCACACAGACATTGGGAGAATGTGCAAACTCTGCACAGACAGTGACCCAAGCTGGGAATTGAACCCAGGTCCCTGGCGCTGTGGAGTAGCTGTGCTAATCACTGTGCCACCCTAGAGGGTGCCATGAGACATTTACATCCACATGATAGGCAGATTGGTTTACTAGCACACCTGAAGATTGTCACTGCAACTGCACTCCGTCTGTATTTCATTGGGGGTGTCAGTCTCCAGGCGCTGGAATGCTTCTTGAAGCATTTGACCCACTGAAGTCAACATTTTCTGTCGATTAACTCTGATCATACCTAACTCCAGTTTTAGTAGCATGGATGCTACCTGCCTCAGTAAGGTTCTTGTTAACTCTGTGCTAACTTTGGGTGTACAATATTGCCCACATCCCTCTGAACACCAACATTTAAAATAAAAACACAAAATGCTGGAAAATCACAGCAGTCTTACAGCATCTGTGGAGAGAGAATAGAGCCAATGTTTCAAGTCAGGATGACGCCTTGCCGCAGCATTTTTAAAAAAATTTTTTTTTCCTCCCTCTATTCTTCCTATCAAAGTGAATGAAAACAATTCTGGGTTGAGGGGAATGAATTAAGTCTATGAGGGGATAGAACTTGCAGGGCCACAGGGAAAAGCCAGGGAATGGGACTGGCTGCATTGTTCTTGCAGAGAGCTAGCATGGACTCAATAGGCTGCATAGCCTTCTTATGTGTTGTAACTATGATTCTTTCTCTTCACTATTCCCCATCTGCCACCTATTTGCCTGCTTACTTAACCTGTCTTATCCTTTGCAAACTCTTCATGCCTGTCTGACACCTTAACTTTAAGTGTTTTAAAATTAAAGTTTATTTATTAATGTCACAAGTAGCCTTGCATTAACAATTCAACTAAGTTACTGTGAAAATCCCCTAGTTGCCACACACTCCAGCACCTGTTCAGGTACACAGAGAAAATTTACTATAGCCAATGTATCTAACCACGTCTTTCAGATTGTGGGAGGAAACCAGAGCACCCGGAGGAAACCCACGCAGACATGTGATGAATGTGCAGACTCCACACAGACAGGGACCCAAGCCAGAATTAAACTTGGATCCCTGGCGCTGTGAGGTAGCAGTGCTAACCACTGTGCCACCGTGCTGCCCCATCTATCTTTATATCATTAGCAAGCTTGGGTACATTATAGTTGGTGTCTTAATCTATACTATTAAGATAGATTAAGTGGCTGGAATCGAGCACACACCTTCACAGAACTCCGTTAGTTAACAGTTTGCCAACCTAAAAATGACCTAATTATCTGCTTTCTGTCTGTTAACCAATTGACTGGAGTCAGATCTACCTTAGAGTTTCAGCACAGAAACAAACTGCTCAGCAGTATCCATTGCTCCATCTGAGTCTCCTGCAATCTCAATCTAACCCTTTCATGCCCCTGCTGTACTTGCCCAACCTCCCACAAATATATCTAAACTGTTTGCCTAAACTACTTCCTGTGGTAGAGAGTTCCACATTCTAACCATTCCATAGGTAGGGAACTTCCTCCTAAATTGTGTGTGATATGTCGGTGTCTGTTATCAGGCCAGTTCCACAAATGGAAAGTCCTCTCTCTGCCTATTCTGTCAAACCCATTTATAATTTTAAAAACCTCCATTACAATTGTGTATAGTAATAATTAATGAGTTGTAGTAAGGCCCCCTCGCTGACTTGCCAAATGTGCTTTCCTCACTTTTGACACGTCTTTTTAAACAAAACCAATCTGCCCCATGGATAACATTCTTTCCTTTTCTCATTATGAATGGCATTTCCTACTTTACCACAGTGACTGCACTTCTGAAGTATTTCATAGACTGCAGAGCACTTTTGGACACCTAAGGTCATGGAAGCCACAACAGAAATGCCAGCCATGCCTTTTATTTCAATTCCCAGCTGACCCTAAACGAAATGAATTTCTACAACCTATGGTTAGTTCCTGGAGGGACGGGGGTGAAGGTGAAGTGAGCTGAATTAGAGGCCTCGCTCCTACACAGAATTATTATAAATTGTCATAGTATCATATAATCCCTACAGTACAGGAAGATGACATTCAGCCCATTGAAACTGCGTTGGGCACAATCCCACCCAGGCCCTATTCCCATAACCCCACACATTTACCCTGCTAAGCTGCCTGATACTATGATCAATCCACCTAACTCGCACATCTTTGGGCTGTGGGAGGAAACTGGAGCATCCGGAGGAAATCCAGACAGACACGGGAGAATGTGCAAGCCTCACACAGACAATGACCCCCAAAGCCAGAATTGAGCCTGGGTTCCTGGTGCTGTTAGGCAACAGTGCTAACCACTGTGCAGTTGCATTCATTCACTAGTAAGTCTTCTCTGAGAGTGGAACTAAAGACTGTTTTGAGGGTAAACTAGAAAGGATTCACTTTTTCTTCTCTTGTTAATAATTTTAAATCTTAAATCTTGTTTTCAATCCTTTTGTGAATAGGAACAATTTCTTCCTATCTAATCTGTCTGGACCCACGGTGATTTTGAAAACCTCTTATCCAATCTCCTTTCAACCTTCACTTCTCCAAGCAAAACAGTCCTAACTTACCCAGTTTATCTTCATAACAGAAGTTCCCGGAACAGTTCTCATGAATCATTTCTGCACCCTCACCAATGCCTTCACATCTTCCCTAAAGTGCAGCTCCCAGAACGATTGACTTTTACAAGTTCAACATAATCTCCTTGCTTTTGCATTCTATGCCCCTATTAATAAAGCTCAGGATATTGTATGATTTATTAACTGCTCTCAATCTGTCCTGCAACCTTTAATGACTTGTGCACATTTTTAATGAGGTCCCCCTGCTCATTCACCCATTTTCAAATTATGCCCTTTATTTTGTACCTTCTGTCTATGTTAAGAGTCGTGGAATCTCCAAAGTGCAGAAGGCGGCCACTCGGCCAATTCAGTCTGCACCCACTCTCTGACAGAGCATCCCATCAGGCTTGATCCCCATAACCCCACGCATTTACCCCCCTAACCTATACATCTAAGGGGCAATTTAGCATGGCCAATCCACCTAATGTGCATGTCTTTGGACTGTGGGAGGAAACCGAAGCACCCGGAGGAAACCCACACAGACACAGGGAGAATGGGCAGACTCTGCTCAGACAGATCCTTGGGGAACACTTGTGATAATGGTTAGAGAGCAGTAAGAGAAGCAAGTAAAAGGTAATGAGTGTAGCCCAATCCGTTACACAAACCAGCCTCCCATCTGTTAACTCCTTCTCCACTTCCCACTGCCTCAGCAAAGCAGCCAGCATAATTAAGGACCCCATGCACCCCGGACATTCTCTCTTCCACTTTCTTTCTTCAGGAAAAAGATACAAAAGTCTGAGGTCACGTACCAATTGACTTAAGAACAGCTTCTTCCCTGCTGGTGTCACTTTTGAATGGACTCACCTTGCATTAAGTTGATCCTTCTCTATGAGCGGTATGCTTTGTCTGTATAGCATGCAAGAAACAATACTTTTCACTATGTTAACACATGTGACAATAATAAATCAAATCAAAGTAATTCTTTGGCTCCAATTAGATAATTAAGGATTGAACCAAGTGAGACAAATCCTAGACAGCTTTGGAGAGGTGTTGGAGGCGGGTGGCATGGTTGACTGTCAAAAACTACAGGTAGGTCAAGAAGGATGAGGGAAGTAGGAGTAAGGCTATAATGAGATGTTGGGTGGGCATGTATTTCGGTTGTTTTAAACCAGTTGGTTGAATGCACCCTCCCACTGTTTTTAGTTTATTTATTAGTGTCACAAGCAGGCTTGCATTAACACTGCAATGAAGTTACTGTGAAAATGCCCTAAATGCCACACTCCCGCACCTGTCTCTGTACACTGAGCAAGAATTTAGCATGGCCAATGCATCTAACCAGTGTGTCTTTCGGACAGTGGGAGGAAAGCAGAGCACCCGGAGGAAGCCCACATAGGCACGAGGAGAATGTGCAGACTCCGCACAGACAGTGACCCAAGCTGGGAATTGAACCTGGGTTCCTGGCACTGAGAGACAGCAGTGCTAACCGCTGTGCCACCCCATTGAATTGTAATCCTATATAACATAAAAGTGTTGCATGTATAAGGAGGCATTCTGGGTAAACTTGTATTTGGATAACCCTTTCCCTAAATATTTAAAAGATTCCCATTCCTTGAAAAAGGCTGAACTCCTCTGGGGCTTAGCACCAGCGTTGATAACCACAGGTATACAAGATCTTTGTTGTCCTCTATGCCCACCTCCTTGGTGACAGGGCTTGCCTGCTCGGCACTGTGCATGCAGTGGCCACGTTCCGCTTCCTCAGTGCCCAAAAATCTGCGACAAAGCGAGAGCATTGTGCTTTGTCATGTTTATGCCTGAATGCCTCCCTAATCCCATCTCATCCCAGTCTGCTTCCAGTTTGAATAAAAGCAACAGAAAAGGCAGTTGGCCTTTGTTGCCCATACTGAGGGGGAAATGGCCAGCATCTAGCAAGTGGGCAACAATATCTGGGGACAGTCTTTATTCTCCTTGCTCAAAATGGCAAGGGGCGAGAGAAAGCAGAAATACTTTATCACTTGTTTTTAACCTTTTGCAAATAGTTTTCAGATGTTTTCAGTTTTACACTTTCCACAAAATGCAACAAGTCCCCAATTGAGACAAGTAATTCCAATGATCAAGTCATGCAATCGACATCTCCTCTCATATAGATAAAGAAAGGATACAGAGTGGGGGATCACAGGATGCAATCATGAGCCTGTGGCCCTGTGATGCACACCCTCCTCCACACGATAACAGAGACAGAACTACACAATATACAGGATCCCTTGTGAGATAATATGTAACAACCAATGCCTACTTTAACATCCCAGGACCTCCAAGCAGTGAAAAGATAAACCAGAAAAGGGGGAACCTCAGGTACTCAGTACACAATGTGGCGTATAAATCTATGCTGTCATGTACAGAAATCAGTAAGCCACGGATTCATACACCTCACAGGCTCACAACAAACCTCCCTCCTCTCCAACCATATTAGAGGCACTAATCACCAGAAAACGTAAACCGTTTTCCACCAAGGAAATGCCACGAACAAGAAGAAACATCATCATGACACTCAGCAACAGATTATCTCGGGGAGAGATACAACCCTCCGTCTCCTGACAATGTAAGGGAAACGCTTCAGGGTTAGCTATAATAGATCAGAGCTTTTATAACGGCCTACATACTTGAATGAAAGAAGAAAGCCCCAGAGGAGAGGAGAGTCCGGATTATCCGATTGAAGCCAGACGTTTTTGCAGGATAACTTTTGCAGAAAGGATATTCATATCAGCACAACTCACAAGAAACTGGACACTAACCCACAGGGAAACCCAAACCTTGAGGACAGAAGTCTCCATATAAGACACTGATAGGAGATAACCTACTCCTCTAAGCAGCCTGATCTCCAACCAAAGAATGACTCCACCAACGCTGACCTGAAACCCTCACACTCACATTTGGATCCCGCAACCAACAGGACACTATGTTCCCAGAAGAACCAAGTCTCCGAAGATCGATCAGTTCAGAAGCTCCTAAAAGGGAACAAACGTTCTTGGGGATGGTAGCCTACTCCTCGCCTAATATACTCTCCACCTGACCTGGTTAATCACTAGAACTACTACTGCCCTAACCTGCTTAACAATACCCTAAAATAAGGACCAACAAACCACTAATACACTCATCACTCCTATGTATTGAACAAAGGAAACTATCCCTATCTGTAGGCACCCCAAAAGGAACACTTAGACCCCACTATCAATGAGATTCAACCCACCCCCTCCCCCAATCAGAGAAACCCCAACATCCGGATAATACGTTCACCCTTATTTCATGAACCAAGCAACGGCTGTTCCCACAGCCAAACCAAAATAGGAGATCAGACTGACAAGGATAAATCATCTATGTCCATGTGTGCAGAACATAATTCCCCCACTTCAACAACACCAATGATAAAAAAGAGGCCCAGCCCTTTCCAAGTTATATGATCTGTCAGTAATTTCTCAGGAAGCAAGCAAGGATTCCCTATTTCCAAGATAACAAAAGTACAAAAGGGAAATGTGACCTCAACTGTTCCAACGAGGGACTTTCCTCAGCCACAACAAGGACTTATAAGGGCATACCAACTATCACTATGCCAAATCATCCACCCGCAATCCTGCTGTGGCAGTATTCATCTAAAAAGTAAAGTGAAAGGAACTAAATGTTATACTCCCTCAGTGTAATACAATTAAATATGGCCTCCCTCGCTCCACTGTCTGAGCACACTGGTGGACAAAATCAAAATCGACCATCCTGATTTTCGGAATGTAACAGGATAACAGGCAACGTTATAGACAGTAAAAGGCTGCACAGAGAAACAGGGCCACTGAAGGAAACTGCAAAACAAAATCCAGCTCTATGTCACACCAGTGAAAAAAGATTTCCTCAGTGCGCCCACAGTGTGCTGGCAGTTGTGTAGTTACAGTGGCCTTTTGTTGGGTTGCGCAGGGTGAAGGCAAAGCAACAGGTCAGATGGTGCAGAGTTACCAGCGAGATTTTGCTGCAGCGCCGCAGTATATAATAATGTTCGGGAAAGGACAGACAGCCTTTGCAAAAAAAGGAAAAAAATTGAATTGACCATCCTTCGAATTCTCAAATGGAAACCGGCAGAAAGACTGAACTGCAGATTCTCCCCACTATCATTTGATGAAGGACACAATTCCTCTCAAGGCTGCAGCAACACAATCCTTCAGCAAATGGGGATCTTCTGAGCAGCGAACCAAAAATACAACTTTATTCTTGAAAATCTTATAACGTGCAAAAAGTTACTTTTAAAATTTAACAGTTAAGATACAATTTAACAATGGTTAGCAAACAAGAGCGTTCACAATGTACCAGATTGTGGACGTGATGTTTCAATTTCTGAACTTTACTCTTGAGTATTCCTCTCTTTCTCTTTTTTCCACCCCCCCCCCGCCTCCACCGCGCACACACACACACACACACACACACTACCTTCAAAAAGTACAAGAAAATCATTGTATGCCTGCCACCATTACACCTCTCATTTGATCTTGGTACTGACTGCATCACCAGCTATTGAATAAACATGCCTCGGGATAATAGATGTTTGAGTAAAGTACTTTTCAAAGGGTCTTAAAATATAACTACAATGGAATAACACACCAGGCATCTTAAACTGTCAGCAGTGACATTATCAAGTTATCAAACCCTCTGGGTCATGTCTGTAACACAAAACCCAGATAGCGCCATGTATATTCCACTGCTATAACATCTACATAGTATGCATTTTTTTAAAAAAAAAGCAAATTTTTGAATACGTTCTGAAAGCCAAGGTCATTATTTTGACTTCGTACTATTAATCCTGCTCCCTTGTTACCAATCTCACTTCCTTCTCCAGACTGATTAAGCCACTATTCAGACAGACACAGGTGAGAGTTTCAGGAGTAGATGGGGTCCAGGCGTGTTACAAAGATGGAAAAGGATAGTTTTAAACCCCTCAAAATTTGCCTCAGCATCACTGTCTACGTTTGCCCTCAGCACCTCCATCACCAAGCTCACATCTGTTTAAAACCACCCTTATCCTGTGCTACACCAGGTTCTGTTTGTTCTGTCTTAGCTGAACTATACTGGCACTCCAACATATCTCATTGCAGTTTTGTCGCCCAAATCCCTCATACCCCTACTTTATCCTACCACTTCTCCTTCACCGCTGCCCCAGTCTCTGGCCTCTCATGCGTTCTCCTGACTCTTGGTGACAAGCCTTCAGTTGTCCTGATCATCCCACCCACCAGCATGAAAATATCCTCTGAAACATTCTCCATCTTTCCCCCCCCAGCTCCTTGAACAGCCTTTACAAAGCCTATTGTTTCAACCAGACCCTTGTTACTAATTTGTGAATGACATCACAAAGATATTAAAATAAATGTTATAACAGCGTTTTACATTTGTATAGCACCTTTAATGTCAAATCCCAAGTTGTTTCGCAGGAAGAAAATCAAACAAAATTTGACACCCAGACACGTAAGGAGGTATTAGGTCAGATGACCAAAGAAGTAGGTTTTAAGAAGCAGCTTAAAGGATGAGAGACAGAAGAGACCTGTAGACAGGGGACTGTAGAACTTTGGGTCTTGGCAACTGAAGGCGTGATTGTTAAAGACAGAGCAATTGAAGGGGGAAGGGGCTTCCCCCAAGAGACCAGAACTGCAAGGGCACAGACAGCAAAGGGTTCGTAGAATCCTACAGTGCCATTCGGCCATCGAGCCGGCACCGACAATGATCCCACCCAGGCCCGATCCCTGTAACCCCACATATTAATCCTTTTAATCCCCCTGACACTAAGGGACAATTTAGCATGGCCAATCCATCTAACATGCACATCTTTGGAGTGTGGGAGGAAACCGGAGCACCAGGAGAGAACATGCAAACTCCACACGGAGTGACCCAAGCCGGGAATCGAACCCAGGTCCCTGGCGCTGTGGAGCTGGAGGAGACCAGAGGGACTGGGATGGTGAAGTCACTGAGGAATTTGAACACAAGAGGCAATGTGGGTCAGCGAACACTGGACTGGGTGCAAGTGAGGACATGGGTGGCAAAGCTTTGGACGACCTCAAGGTTAAAGAGGGGAGAACGAAGGAGGCCAGCCAGATGTGTCTTGGAATAGTCTAAAGGTGACCAAGACATGGATGGGAGTTTTAGGAGTAGATGGGCTCCAAACAGGAGCCTGACCATGTTACGGAGATGGAAAGGGGCAGTTTCAGTGACGCCATGAGTGAACAAAGTTTATTTATTAGTCACAAGTAAGGCCTACATTAACACTGCAATGAAGTTACTGTGAAATTCCCCTAGCCGCCACAGTCTGGTACCTATTCGGGGCAATGCACCTCACCAGCACGTCTTTCAGACTGTGGGAGGAAACCCACACAGACTGTGGGAGAATGTGCAAACGCCACACAGACAGTGACCCAAGCTGGGAATCGAACCTGGGTCCCTGGCGCTGTGAGACAGCAATGCTAACCACTGTGCCACCATGCTGTCCTATCAGAAGCTCAGCTTGGGGTCAAACATGACAACAAGGTTGCAAACTGCCTGCTTCAGCCTCAGTCACCCCTTTGCAACATCAAACCAAACTTTGAATGAGGAATTCAGATCGTAGCCTCGCAGTACACCAACAGCATTTTGCAGGGAAAAAAAAATCTGGTTGATGTTTAAGAAAATGCACGGTTTTTAGTCTTTCACTGAGATCCTTCTGACATTTTAACATATGACTAAAACTTGCCACAAAACAACTCTCAGTAGCAAAATACTAAGCAAACATTTTTGTTTGCTCAGTCAACACACACAGGTTTATGGCTAACCATTTGTAGCCAAGACACACGCTTTAGCTGTTCTTCAGCGAATCGCTTCAGCTAATCCACATCGAGACGGAAGTAACCATTTAACGTATCATTACAATAAATTTGTCCATGACGGCACAATTTCGTGAAATAACCACAGCATATCTGTCACCATAAACGTAGCTATGCCACGATTTTTTTTTGCTGCCTCTCTCTCTCTCTGGGACTGCCACATCACACATACTGCTCTTGGATCTCATCCTAACCACACTGCTCTCATGCCTTGCCGAGAAGGCCTGAATGGGGCTGTGCGTGAAACAGGCTACGAAGATCGTCTACTTTAGATTCCTTAATAACACTTTAGAACACATGGACAACAACAACTACCCCCCCAACCCCCCGCTTCAAATTTTACCAGCTGGCAAACATAACTTCCCAATGCAGTCCTGTCACCATGGAATGTGCTGGGGGGGTGGGGGGGGGACAAAAAGGAGGAATGACAAACAGAAAAGCTTCAGCCTCCGAAATTCAACAGTTAAAGTACCCTTCAATGGGGGAGTGACGAACATTAAATTTAATATGCCAGCCTAATCTGGAATAAAATCAAGGCAGAAAAGGGGTTCAGGCATTGGTAACTGTAAGGACTTCAGTCAGAGCTAGGTACAGGATAACTCATTTTAAGGTTTCAGGGTGGATACAGGCAGTTGTGAAATGTATGGTGTTTAGAGCAAGAATTATTAACTTAAAGGGATCAGATGGATACAAGGGATTTATTAAATATGACTTCAGAGGGTGGTGGGTGGGTTCCGGAGAATAAGACGTATAGGGAGATTATTTGGTTTAAAGGGTTCAGGGATTAAGAGTGAACTCTGGGAGCATTCCAAGGGGTTAAGAGGATGTAGATGACAGGGGATTCAGGGTGACATGGGTACAGAGAGGTTATTCAGCAGAAGGCGGGGGGTCAGTGTTGGCAGTTGTGAGCGATAACGGGTTTGGGATGGGCACAGAGGATAACAATGAAAAGAGTCAGAGGAGGGTTGTGTGGGTTCATTGGAATTATTAAGCAAGGGGTTGTAAATTTTAACGAGTGCGGAAGATTATTCCAATTCAGAGGGCACAGGCTGCATTTTGTTTGGGAGGGGGATTGGGAGGGGCACAGGGCATATTCCGCTTAAGCGCGTATGGGGGGGTAATCAGATAAAAGGGGGATTCTGTTGGTGCAGGGTATTTAATTTGAATGGGTCACGGGCATATCCATGGACTTTTTGGCGGGGGGGGGGCTGTGCGTGTGGTGAGAGGAGGTTTTGGGGGTAGGGATTGAGGGGGGTTTTGGGGTGCAGGAGTGGAGGGGGTTTTTTGGTAGGGCAGTGATTGAGGGGGGTTTTTGGGGGGGCAGTGATTGAGGGGGGTTTTTGGGGGGGCAGTGATTGAGGGGGGTTTTTGGGGGGGCAGTGATTGAGGGGGGTTTTTGGGGGGGCAGTGATTGAGGGGGGTTTGGGGGGGGCAGTGATTGAGGGGGGTTTGGGGGGGGCAGTGATTGAGGGGGGTTTGGGGGGGGGCAGTGATTGAGGGGGGGTTTTGGGGGGGCAGTGATTGAGGGGGGGTTTTGGGGGGGACAGTGATTGAGGGGGGGTTTTGGGGGGGCAGTGATTGAGAGGGGGTTTTGGGGGGGGCAGTGATTGAGGGGGGTTTTGAGAGGGGCAATGATTGAGGGGGGTTTTGGGGGGGGGCGCAGTGAATGGGGGGGGTTTTGGGGGGGCAGTGATTGAGGGGGGGGTTTTGGGGGGGCAGTGATTGAGGGGGGCAATGATTGAGAAGGGGTTTTGGGGGGGGTGCAGTGAATGAGGGGGGTTTTGGGGGGGCAGTGATTGAGGGGGGTTTTTGGGGGGGCAGCGATTGGGGGGGTTTTGGGGGGGCAGTGATTGAGGGGGGTTTTGGGGGGGCAGTGATTGAGGGGGGTTTTGGGGGGGCAGTGATTGAGGGGGGGTTTTGAGGGGGGGCAGTGATTGAGGGGGGGTTTGGGGGGGGGGTAATTCTCTCTCACCTTTGGCTTCTCCCTCCTCTTGCTCCTCCTGCGCTGCTCCTCCAGCCGCTGCTGGACATCCGCCGCCGGGGTTTTCTCCCGGTTCCTGGCTCCGCCGCTGCCGCTCCTGCGGCCCCCGGGCCCGGCCTGCTGCTGCTGCTGGGGGAAGCCGGGCCGCTTGCCGGGGCAGAGCAGGCGGCGGCCCAGGGCCCACAGCACGGGCGGCAGCAGAAACAGCAGCAACAGCAGGGCGCCCAGGCCGGCCGAGCCGGGGGGCTGCCGCTTCAGCCACGGCTCCAGGCCCAGGTCGGTGCCCAGGCCGCTCCGCAGGAGGCCCAGGCCAGCCCACACTCCCTCCTCCAGCCGCCCCAGCAGCAGCTCGGTCTGCTCGGCCAGCGCGGCGCGCCAGCTCCCCGCCATCTCACTCGGTCAGTGTGTCTCTCGCAGCCCAGGGCCCCGCTACACAGGCTTCAACATGGCCCAGCCAAGCCGGCCCACGGCGGCGACAGCTGCTGACTTCCACCGGCCCCCGGGCTCCTTCCTCCACTCAGTTCATCCAAGCAGCCGCTCCGGCACTGAACTCAACCCCGGCGCGACAAGCAGGGCCTCCACACCCGCCCCAGGATAAACCTCCTCCCACCGCGGGCGGCGCTGCGACTGGAGG
Organism: Carcharhinus amblyrhynchos; assembly: GCF_965287045.1. Lineage (NCBI taxonomy): Eukaryota > Metazoa > Chordata > Chondrichthyes > Carcharhiniformes > Carcharhinidae > Carcharhinus > Carcharhinus amblyrhynchos. The sequence goes on from NC_137331.1 coordinate 120,848,622, forward strand.
CCGCCGGCTAGTGGATCCGCCTCCGACTCCCGCCGCCCAGTCCTCCCACCGCGGGTGGCGCTGCGACTGAAGGCTGCCCGCTGGTGGATCCGCCGCCCAGTCCTCCCACCGCGGGTGGCGCTGCGACTGAAGGCTGCCCGCGAGTGGATCCGCCTCCTACTCCCGCCTAGTCCTCCCACCGCGGGTGGCGCTGCGACTGAAGGCTGCCCGCCAGTGGATCCGCCTCCTGCTCCCGCCGCCCCGTCCTCCCACTGCGGATGGCGCTGCGAGTGCAAGCTGCCCACTAATAGATCCGCCTCTTCCTCCTTCTCCTTCAACTCCCGCCGCCTAGTCCTCCCTCCATGGGTGGCGCTACGAGTGGACTCGCTTCCTCCTCTTGCTGTCACCGGCCACTCCTCCCACCACGGGTGGCACTGCGATAGGAAGCTGCCCGCCTCCTCCCGCCGGGCAGTCCTCCCATCGCGGGTGGCGCTGCAAGTGGAGGCTGGCCGCTAGTGAGCCCGCCTCCTCCTCATCCTGCCAGGCATTACTCTGCCGCCAGTGGCGCTGCCAGAGGTTGCTTCCTACAGAATCCACTGCCGCCTCCTGCCGGGCGTTCCTCCCACCACGGGTGGCGCTGAGAGTGGAGGCTGCCCGCTAGTGAACCCGTCACCTTCTCCTGCCGGTCGTTCCTCCCACCGTGGGCGGCCCTGCCGCCGAAGGAAATCTGGGGCCACGCGGCTTCTGTCGGGGATTCCTCCCACCGCAGGTGGCGCTGAAACTGGAGATCCCTCGCGGGAGAATAGTGCTGCTTGCGAGTCCTTTGCTCAAGGCGCTACCACAGGGAACGGGCAAACTTAAACCGTTATCCCACAAATTGCACTGCCAGGGTCACTGCCACTGGATTATCATTTTGTACTCCTCCAGCCGCTAGGGGAGCCATATGTGCCCTTCAGACCTGCAATAGACACCTCCGGACACTGTTGGCGCTCTTGAGCCCTTTCTTTGCATCCACCACCAGGGGGCGCTTCGTAGCTGCATAGCACAATCAGCACTAGGTAGGGCTAAGTTTGTCTTTCTTCTGGGATGGATGGAGAAGTAGTGTATTTTAGAGTCTTTTTAAGTTCATTCGTCACAAGTAGGCTTACATTAACACTGCAGTGAAGTTACTATGAAAATCCCCTAGTTCCCACACTCAGGTGCCCTCTCTGCCCGTTGACCGCAGCTAAGTTCGCAGCCAGGTGTCCCTGGAGAGGGAGCATGTGGTGTCCGTGGGCGCAGTTGACCCATTCCGCGCTCGTTGGGCACCGCAGGGGCTGGGGTCCATTATTGACCCCAATCATCACATTTTAATTTGAAGTTTTTAAGTTTCCATTGTACTTTGATTTTGTCCGGGCTGTTCCCCTTCCTTTTGGGGAGCTGCCCCTTCTACTTTGTCCTAACTTGATTTGAGTTTGTTTATTTGGTTTGACCTTAAAAGAGGCCGCACTCAGGCGCCTGCTCGGGTACACCAAAGTAGAATTTAGCACGGCCAATGTACCTAACCAGCACGTCTTTCAGACTGTGGGAGGAAACTGGAGCACCCAGAGGAAACCCACGCAGACACGGGAAGAATGTGCAACTCTGCACAGACAGTGACCCAATTGGGAATCGAGCCTGGTTCCCTGGTGCTGTGAGACAGCAGTACCAACCACTGTGCCACCGAGCCGCATTTGAGCTCTGACCCACACTCAGCAGGGACTTAATTAGTTGAACTTTCAAAACCTACCTATCATCAACATCAGAGATAGGCACCGGAATTCTACCACCGCGCCCACCCTGGGAGTAGGCGAGGGGCAGACAGATGCACGCGCCGTAATGTTACCGCCCCACCCACCACAGAAATCTGAGCGGACGAGGAGCAGATAATGGGAAGGTCCGTTGACCTCGGGCAGGATTTTACGGTTTTGGGATGAGCGAGGCCGGAAAATCCCGTCCACAGATTCCCTGGCACCCTCCTTGCGGTGAGCTCATGTAAATGAATCATGGTCGACACGTGACTTAATTTTGAGGGGATTGTTTGTTTAATTAAGTTTCAGTGAAGACCGTTTACAGACAATGATAGTATTTCTACAGTAATTGCATTCTTACTCAAAATTCATCATGTGTTGAGAATCACTGTAAATATCATTGTTGATGTTCTTCAACAATCTTCAACAGTGCCCTTTGGTCATGTAAAGGGGCACCATTAGGTAATTTGACAAGGAAGTATACAATGAAAGATCTGACACTGGGAACTTCTGAAGAACAAAGGGACCTTGGTATGTTTGTCCATAGATCTCTGAAGGCGGAAAGGCAGGTTTATAGGGTGATGAGAAAGGCATATGGCCCAGTCGTCTTTAACAATTGGGGCATGGATTACAAAAGCAGAGAGGTCATGGTGGCGTTGTATAGAACTTTGGTGAGGCCACAGCTGGAGCACTGTGTGCCGTTCCCATCGCCACATTATAGGAAGGATCTGAATGCCCTAGAGGGGGTGCAGAGGAGATTCACCAGGATGCTGCCTGGGATGGAACAGTGAAGTTATAATGAGAGATTGAATAGACTTGCGTTGTTTTCTCTGGAGCAGAGAAGACCTTTTGATTTGATTTGATTTATTATTGTCGCATGTGTTAACATACAGTGAAAAGTATTATTTCTTGCGTGTTATACGGACAAAGCATCCCGTTCATAAAGAACGAAATGAGAGAGCGCAGAATGTGGTGTTACAGTCATAGCTAGGGTGTAGAGAAAGATCAACTTAATGCAAGGTAAGCCCACTCAAAAATCTGATAGCAGCAGGGAAGAAGCTGTTCTTGAGTCGGTTGGTATGAGACCTCAAACTTTTGTATGTTTTTCCTGACAGAAGATGGAAGAAAGAATGTCTGGGGTGCGTGGGGTCCTTAATTATACTGGCTGCTTTGCTGAGGCAGCGGGAAGTGTAGACAGAGTCAATGGATGGGAGGCTGGTTCGAGTGATGGATGGGGCTACATTCACGATGTCTTGTAGTTCTTGGGGTCTAGGGAAGAGCAGGAGCCATACCAAGCTGTGATACAACCAGAAAGAATGTTGATTACGACTGAGGTGTTCAAGATTATGAGGACAGGGTGGCTAGGGAGCAGCGGTTCCCCTGAGTTGAAGGGTCAGTTACGAGGGGACACAAGTTAAAAAGTGAGGGGTGGGAGGTTTAGGGGGAATTTGAGGAAAAGCTTTTTTACCCAAGAGGGTGGTGAGGGTCTGGAATGTGCTGACTGGGAGGGTGATGGAGGCGGGATACCTGGATGAGCACTTGGCACATCATAACATTCAGGGCTATGGCAAGTGGGATTAGGTGGGTAGGTCAGGACCTTTCATGCATCAGTACAGACACGATGGGCCGAAGGGCCTCGTCTGCACTGTAGGATTCTGTGAATTAGTACAACGCCTCAAACTGGAGTGTGAAACTTGCTATCTTCTTGCCCAGTCCGAGCCAAGGAACTGTTGAAAAATAAGAGGTCACCCATTTAAGACGGAGATGAGGAGAGATTCGTCCTCTCCAAATCTCAGGAGCTCTCTTCCTGAAAACATGGTGGAAGCAGAGTCTTTGCATATATTTAAAGCGGAGTAAGGTGGATTCTTGATTAAGGAGGGGGTAAAGGTTATCGGAAGGTGGGTAGGCAGGAATATGGGATTGGGGTTATAGTCAGATCAGCCATGATCTTACTGAATGGTGGAGCAGGTTCGAGGGGCTGCCTCCTGCTGCTATTTCGTGCGTTATTGCTCCCTTATTTTTATGGTTCTTATTGCATTGGTGAATATTTGGTCGTCCCTCACAACCATCAAACGATAGGATTCACCTTCACACAATTTTCAAGACAATGTTTTTCAGCCAAAATCACCGTTCACTAATTGATTGCGAATTACTCTGTGCCGCTGTCCCGCCAGTTTTCCTGTGTCTTCCCTCTGCCTCGAAACACTCACCAGCTCCTTCACAGTGCAGTCTGTGTAAAGACAATTAGCTTAGAATCAGAAATCATCTCTGAGTAGACCTATTGGAAATGCAGCAATCTCTTCATAGGATCATTGAATTTTACAGCACGGAAGGGGGCCATTCGGCCCGTTGCATCTCCACTGACCACAATCCCACCCAGCCCCTATCCCCATAACGCCATGCGTATACCCCGGCCAGTCCCCCTGACGCTAAGGGGCAATTTAAAAGCACGGCCAATCCACCTAACCCGCACATCTTTGGACTGTGGGAGGAAACCGGAGCACCCGGACGGAACCCACGCAGACACGGGGGAGGATGTGCAGACTCCGCACAGACGGTGACCCGAGCTGGGAATGGAAACTGGGTCCCTGGTGCTGTGAGGCAGCAGTGCTGACCAGCGTGCCGCCCTGAGGCCACAGAGGGACTGGGTCTTCAAGTATGTCCAAGGCTGAGATAGATTGCAACACAATACTCCAAATGTGGCCTAACCAAGGTTTTGTATAGCTGCACTGTGATTTCGAACACTTACGTTGGTTATTTTCATCTGTTGCCCCGGATTGTTCTCGTCCATCTTCTTGTATTTTCGTTTTAGGCAATATACACTGAGCAATGTGATGATCAGCATGACCAGGAACACAGCGATTGATGAGGCTGCTGCAATGACAGCAGTGTCTTCCTGTTTGCTAAGTGTCTCGCAGTGTTTGCCCGTGTACCACCAATCCTCGCCTGTTGGACATCTGTAAAATGATGGCAGACAACATCTCAGCCAATGAAGCACACAGACACTCTGATAGGCCGATGCACGCACTGGTGAGGGAGGAAGAAGTCTCTTCGCTTTGAGTAATGTCGAATGAATGCACCTGAAGTCTCCTTCAGGGTCCCATGGAGCCTTCCAGCACAGACACAGGCCATTCATAATGGCAGATGGCCTTACGTAAGAACTAGGAACAGGAGTCGGCCATCTGGCCCCTCGAGCCTGCTCATCCATTCAGTAAAATCATGGCTGATCTTCTCGTGGACTCCACTTACCCGCCCGCTCATCATATCCCTTAATTCCTCTACTGTTCAAAAATCTATCCTTGCCCTAAAAACATTCAATGAGGTATCCTCAACTGCTTCACTGGGCAAGGAATTCCACAGATTCACAATCCTTTGTATGAACTCAGAGCTAAATCTGCTTCCCCTTATTTTGAGGCCATGCCCCCAAGTCCTAGTTTCACCTGCCAGTGGAAACAACTTCTCTGCTTCTACCTTATTGATTCCCTTCTGATATGTTTATGTAAGATCTCCCCTCATTCTTCTGAATTCCGATGAGTGTAGCCCCAGTCTACTCAGTCTCTCCTCATAAGCCAATCCTCTCAACTCCAGAATCAACCTAGTGAATCTCCTCTGCACCCCCTCCAGTGCCAGTCCATCCTCTCTCAAGTAAGGAGACCAAAACTGCCTTCCGCTGCCACAGGTCTATTTAGAGGACTGGCAGCTCTGTAGCCCCAATGGGAGAGGTAGGGGCTGCTGGGGGAGGCTGAGGAGCAGTGAGGCACTGCACCCTGAGGACAACCCTTCTGGTAGGTGAATGGGAGTGAAGGAAAACCCATCCATTGGCTCGATCCAGGCCTCGTGTAGGCCCCTCTTTGCAACATGAGACTTCTGCCTCTGCTGGTCCCCCAGCTTGCTGGGAGCAGTCAGTGAGGATCGGGGGGGGGGGGGGGTAATCCACCTGTCACAAAGTGCTGTTAAATGCCCCAAAAGTGACCCCAGTTGGGGGCCTCAGCTACCAACAAAGCTGTCCGCCTCCACGCAGACGAATATCTTCCAATCCCATCTTTTGGAATCATCTTGTACTCGTTACAGTTGAGAAGAATGAGGGGAGATCTCATTGAGACGTATAAGATGATGAATGGGATGGATAGGATAGAGGTGGAGAGACTCTTCCCGCTCAGAAAGGATAGTAGGACTAGGGGGCACAGCCTCAAGATAAAGGGTGGGCGGTTTAGAACGGAGTTGAGGAGGAACTTCTTCACTCAAAGGGTGGTGAATCTCTGGAATTCTCTGCCTGTTGAAGTGGTGGAGGCTGCCTCGCTAAATATTTTTAAGAAGCGGGTTGATGGGTTCTTGATAAGAGAGGGGATTAAGGGTTATGGGGAGAGGGCAGGAAAGTGGAACTGAGCCACGACAGATCAGCCATGATCTTATTGAATGGCGGGGCAGGCTCGAAGGGCTAGATGGCCTACTCCTGCTCCTATTTCTTATGTTCTTATGTTCTTATCTCCAGCGGTGGGAATGTGTTTGGGAGCCGTCCCCTCAGCACCTTCTTGTTCACCACCACATTGATGGGGAAAATCCCGCCCCCTTGTGCAGCACTGAAGGAAGTGCAGTCTTCTGTACAAAACATCAAAGGAAGACCCCGCCTGGGGGCCCCTCAGGAGAACGAGAGGTCACCATTCGGAGAAGACCAGAGGAGTTTGCCTCGGGTGCCCGGGCTGATACTCATCCCTCAATCAACGCCGCAAAAAGCAGGTTATCTGATTATTGATCACATTGCTGCTTGTGGGAGCCTGCTGTGCACAAATAGGCTGTTGAATTTCCTACAGTGTATACGCTTGGCTCATCACTGGCTGTTAAATGGTCTGAGGTTGTGAAAGGTTCTATGTATGTATATAAAAGTTCTCTCTCGAGGAACGTGCGAGCTTTTAATACTCCGTTTAGTGTGGAAACGATAACAGAATAACATTACCTGCACGCTGGCTCTCCCGCACTTATAATGCAGACACCCTCATTTTGACATTGAAAGTTAATGCATGATCCTGCGGCATCAGTGACTGTGCTGCCAGTGGCACTGCTGGCAGTGGGCATAGAGGTGGACGTAGAGGTGGGCGAAGAGGTGGACGTAGAGATGGACGTAGAGATGGGCAAAGAGGTGGACGTAGAGATGGGCGAAGAGGTAGGCGTAGAGGTGGACGAAGAGGTGGACGTAGAGATGGGCGAAGAGGTAGGCGTAGAGGTGGACGAAGAGGTGGACGTAGAGATGGGCGAAGAGGTAGGCGAAGAGGTGGACGTAGAGGTGGGCGTAGAGGTAGGTGTAGAGGTGGACGAAGAGGTGGACGTAGAGATGGGCGAAGAGGTGGTCGTAGAGATGGGCGTGGGTCTCGATGGTGTAGGTTGAGGTCCAACGAGATGAGATACATCTGAAAGAACAATGCACCATATATGTGTCAAATCACAGCACTATGTTAAGCAAAATAATATGGATGGTGGAAACCTGAAATTAGGCCAGAAAGTTTGGTTTACTTTGCCTTTATTGGCCAAGAACTACGCCAACACTTTCCTACTGCGTTCGCTCCAAAACAGGAAAATCCCGACCAAGGTTGATGGACCTTTACGTGATCCGTCTCCCCGCCCGCTACGATTCCCGTGGTGAGCTGGGGGGGGGGGTGGGAAAATTCCTCCCATTGAGTTATGAAGGAGGTTATAATGGAGCTGTATAAAATGCTCGTTAGGCCACAGCTGGAGCACTCTCTGCAGTTCTGGTCACCACGTTATAGGGAGGATGTGACTGCACTAGAGAGAATGCAGAGGAGATTCGCCAGGATGTCGCCGGGTCTGGAGTGTTTCAGCTACGCAGAAAGGCCGGTTAGGTTGGGGTTATTTTCCTTGAAGCAGAGAAGGCTGAGGAAGGGTGGCGGAGGCAGGATGCCTCACATCCTTAAAAAGAATCTAGATGAGCACTTGGCACGCCATAACATTCAGGGCTACGGGCCAAGTGCTGGCAAGTGGGATTAGGTGGGCAGGTCATGCGTCAGTGCAGACTCGATGGGCCGAAGGGCCTCTTCTGCACTGTCGTATTCCGTGTGACCTGATTGAAGTGTGCAGAATTACGAGGGACACAGGTTGGATAGATAGGAAGAAACCTTTCCTCTTAGCATAAGATTTCATAACAAGGGGGATAGATTTCAGGGATGGGGCAGGAGATTTAGGAGGGGATTTGAGGAAAAATCTTTTCACCCAGAGGATAGTGGGAAGGTGGAACTCACTGTCTGAAAGGGGGGTAGAGGCAGGAGCCCTGACAACGTTCAAGAAGCACTTAGATGAGCACCTGAAATGCCCCTAGGTACAAGGCTACAGACAAAGTGCGGGAAAATGGGATTGGAATAGATAGGTGTTTGATGGCCAGCACAGACATGATGGGCAGAAGGGCCTCCTATTGTGCTGTAAAGCTCTCGACGCTCTGAAATGCCGGATGTGCTCAGCAGGTCAGGAGAAGAGAAACAGAGTTAGTGGGGTCTCTTACCACTCCCTCTCCATCTCCGACGTAAAGGTTGGGAGTGAGCCCACCCTTCCTTTGGTGGGTTTAATCAGGCCGTGTGGTGGGGGGGGGGGGGGTGGGAGGCGGGAGGCGGCAGCCAGACCAGTTTTGGACTGGAACTGCATTCAGGAGACTATCCTGAGGTGGAGCTCTGCGATGATCCTAGACAGTCTGGTAAGGAGCCTTCCCACCCTCCCCTCGGCAGTCACCCAGGTGCTGAACTGGATTTTTGGTGTAGGCCTCTCCCACCACTGGTTAAATCCCAGCAGGGTGAGGTCCTTAAGGCCATTAATTAGCTGTTTAAAGGCCACAACGTTGGGCGCCATGGGGTGGACGGGACAGGCCACCCCTTCCCCCTGCCATTGATGACGTTGTGGTGGGGGTGGGGGGGGTGGTGGGGAGGCGTGTCAGGAGGGTAAGCAGTGCATTTTTACAGACTCTCTGCCTCCAAAGCTATCGGCGGGCTGACATTTCAGGCCCTTGGCCTTTGCCAGAATGAAGTTCTGCCAAGCTACGCGCAGTCAGAACTTTTGGGTGGGACCTCCCGTCCGCACTCGCCCAAAGACCCAGAAAATCCCACCCGAGCTCAATGGACCTTCGTACGTTCCACGGGAATTGTAGCGGGCGGGACAGGAAAATCTCACCCTTCGCATCCGATCCAACACAATTTCACTTCAATACCGTGCGTTACTGATTCCTTCCAACATTTCACCTGAATTCTGTTGTAATTTACATCTTGCAGAGTTCAGCAATGTTTGACTTTATCACCATGCACTTCAACATGACGGTTATTTATTAACCAGAGTCACAATAAATGTATCTACTTAATGGAAAACATTTTTAATGAGTTATGCAAACCCGTTCATTAAAATGGATGAATTCCAACATGGACTGACCTGGAAATTTGATCCCAGATGTGACAAAGGTATTTATACATTTACTTTAATTCTTCTTCCCTTTATAAATGAACTCTGTACCGGTTCTGTGTGCTATAAGCAGAAACTCACCAAGGCTCCGTGGACACCAACTTCCAAACCCACGACCGTTACCATCTAGAAGGACAACGGCAGCAGATACCTGGGAACACCACCACCTGCAAGTTCCCCTCCCAAGCCACTCACCACCCTGACTCAGAAATATATCGCCGTTCCTTCACTGTCGCTGGGTCAAAATCCTGGCACTCCCTAACAGCACTGTGGGTGTACCTACACCACGTGGACTGCAAGAAGGAAGCTCACTGCCACCTTCTCAAGGGGCAACTGGAGATGGGCGATAAGTGCTCGCCAGTCAGCAACACCCACATGCTGTGAAATAATTTTTTTCTTGAATTATGGCACTTGGCAATATTTAAGACAGAGATGCCGGCGTTGGACTGGGGTAAACGCAGTAAGAAGTCTGACAACACCAGGTTTAAGTCCAACCGATTTATTTGATAGTAAACTCACAAGCTTTCGGGGTTTGTCCCTACATCAGGCGAATGGAGAGTTCTTGGAGAATGGACAGTTACTCATATTCTTTGAGAAGGTGCATAACTAACATACTCTCAAGCCAAGAGGTTATAACAGTCTAGAAAGACTGAATGCCCTGGGGTCCTTTTCTCTGGAAATGATTAGGCTGACAGATAACCTAAAGCCTCTGGAAGGAGTTTGAAGGATAGATACAATGAAGATGCCTTCACTTGTGATGGGGGTCTATAAAACTCAGATGGTTATTCTGCAGAAAGGGTAGCGCTGCTGCTTCACAGCACCAGGGTCCTGGGTTTGATACCCAGCTCGGGTCACTGTCTGTGTGGAGTTTGCACATTCTCCTCATGTCTGCGTGGGTTTCCTCCAGGTACTCTGGTTTCCTCCCACAGTCCAAAGATGTGTGGGTTAGGTTGATTGGCCGTGCTAAGAAATTGCCCGTTAGTTGTCCAGGGTAGTGGGATTAGTGGGTATAATATGTAGGGATATGGGGGTTGGGCCTGGGTGAGATTGTGTTTGGT